>NC_142934.1:11001446-11008946 GCF_046866305.1 Octopus bimaculoides | reverse complement strand
ATCATCGTTTAACGTCCGCTTTCCATGCTAGCATGGGTTGGACGATTTGACTGAGGACTGGTGAAACCAGATGGCTACACCAGGCTCCAATCTGATTTGGCAGAGTTTCTACAGCTGGATGCCCTTCCTAACGCCAACCACTCAGAGAGTGTAGTGGGTGCTTTTATGTGTCACCCGCACGAAGGCCAGTCAAGCGGTACTGGCAATGGCCACGCTCAAAATGGTGTATTTTATGTGCCACCCGCACAAGAGCCAGTCCAGGGGCACTGTGGGTATAAACAATGAAGAACAAATGAACTGAGAAAAAAAAAAAAAACTGGGTAGAAGAGAAATCAGATGGAGGATTCAAAGCAGAAACTGCACTGATACGAAGGATGACAGTTGGTTAAAGAAGTGCAAAAAGATTCAAGAGAAAGGACAAAGTAAAAAAAAGGAAATAAGCAAGGAAGACATTGACAGATGTAATGAAAACTGATCTCACGATGTCAAGTTTCACAGAGGAGACGACGGAAGACTTCAATAAGGTGAGGAACTGATGCAAGCATGGAAAAAGCATAGAAAATTGGATGATGATGTAATATCACTGACTGAAATAGGACCTGGCATGAAGTAATACCTTACTTAACCCAGTTAAACAGCGAGATTGTTTCACAGAAGAAAACCTTGTAATCATACATGGCGACACTTAAATTAATATTCTACTGAATAACACACAAAAAAAAAAAAGATCAAAGAAACTATCTTCTTTCAAACTAATTTAGTTTTCAGGACACCTAATCACTTGAATAGCAATTTTGATCTACTGAAAGACTATATATATAAGTGTGTGTGTGTGGTGTGTGTGTGTGTGTGTGTGTGTGTGTGTGTGTGTGTGTGTGTGTGTGTGTGTCTGTGTGTGTGTGTGTGTGTGAAATAATGAAGTCAGCTATACGCAATATAAACTGAAAAAAGAAAATTAAAATTGTCGCTAATTGTGACTGAGGATGCAGGGTAGCACCTACATTGCTAGAAATAAGAGTTAAAAAAAAACCTTAGTGCTTTTTTGTGATTCTAAGAGTTTTTAACACTTATTTCTAGCAACCTACCCTGCAACCTTAGTCACAATTAGTGACAACTGAATACACACACACACACACACTTACAAACACATATATGAAAGCTTTAGGGCTTTGTGGTTAAAGGTGTTGGGAGCACAACTGGTAGGCTGTGGATTTGATACATTGTGTCCTTCGGCAAGACGTTTCATGTTGCCAAAAATGAATGCCAGTGGTACCGTACTAAATACAGGTATCTTGAAAATCCAAGTAGTTCCTCCCCACTTCATATTCCTGCAGGCTTAAGGCAAACTATAAATATGTGTGGTTCGGAAGTTTGTCTCCCAATCACAAGGTTTCTTGTTCAGTCCAACCGTGTGATCCATTGGGCAAGTGTCTTCTTACCACAACTCTGGGCCATCAAAATCCTTGTCAATGGATTTAGTAGACGGAAACTGAAAGAAGCCCGTCGTATATATGTATATATATATATATATATATACATATGTATGTGTGTTTGTGTGTCTATGTTTGTCCCCCCCCCCCCCAACCATCGCTTGACAAACGATGCTGGTGTGTTTTTCGGCAAAAAGAGACTGATAGAATAAGTACTAGGCTTACAAAGAATAAGTCCTGGGGGCCGATTTTCTCAACTAAAGGCGGTGCTCCAGCATGGCCGCAGTCAAATGACTGAAACAAGTAAAAGAGTATATGAATAAAATCACTGTCTTTATTGAAAAAAAATAAAAATTTAAATTAAAAAAAAGACCAGTTATTCATGTTGAAAGCCTAGTCCACAACTCTAACCTCATTACAGGTCAGTACTTGTTTCACTAGCAAGTCAACAAGCACAGCAATGTATAAACAAATCTTCAGATCCTCACCACTTGATAGCTTTTGTTTTTCCGTTTTTCCCCCCTCAGTCTAGTTGCTTCCCAGAAAAAGACAAGCTCACACATTTGAACAAATTATAAAAAAGCTACAGAACAGGTTTAATCCTAACAAAGGGTATGATTTTTTTTCTTCTTTCTTTCTTTTCTTTCTAAGTGAATAGCCAAGTATAAAGGAGAGCTGTGTAACCAATACCACCTGATAACACAGCCCCAATCAACAATCAAAGCTTCAAGCTGTTAGGTGAAAGAAAAAGACCATGTTGTGTATGAATACTGACGGTATGTTTTACAATAATCAACAAAAGGCATGGCTGTGTGGTAAGAAGCTAGTTTCCCAACCACATGGTTCTGGGTTCAGTCCCACTGTGTGGCATCTTGGGCATGTGTCTTCTACTATAGTCTCGGGCTGACCAAAGCCTTGTGAGCGGATTTCGTACATGGAAACAGAAAAAAGACCATTGTGTGTATATGTGTGTATGTATGTATGATTGTATATAGATATGCAAGATATGGTATAATTATAAACAGTGGAGGCGCAATGGCCCAGTGGTTAGGGCAGCGGACCCACAGTCAAAGGATCGTGGTTTCGATTCCTAGATCAGGCGTTTGTGGGTGCTTATTGAGCATAAACACCTAAAGTTCCACGAGGCTCCGGCAAGGGGTGGTGGCGAACGCTGCTGTACTCTTTCACCACAACTTTCTCTCACTCTTTCTTCCTGTTTCTGTTGTACCTGTATTTCAAAGGGCCAGCCTTGTCACACTCTGTGTCACAATGAATCTCCCCGAGAACTACGTTAAGGGTACACGTGTCTGTGGAGTGCTCAGCCACTTGCATGTTAATTTCATGAGCAGGTTGTTCTGTTGATCAGATCAACTGGAACCCTCATCATCGTAATTGACGGAGTGCCAACGAATTATAAACAGGGCAAATTTTAGCCATTTCTCAGCAGATTGAAAAAAAATTATGAACAACCTTAATTGATTTCTCATCAGAGGTATCTACATCACTCTGACAGTCTCCACAGAAACAAGCAACCAAACTGTTTATATACTCAACAAATACAGTAGTTACTCTATGAAGGAGTCCCTAATTTGCATACCAAAAATGTTTAACACTCTATAAATAATATATATATATATATATATATATATATATATATATATTCCAATATGTGACCGTGTGTGCATCGTTGGTGATTTTCTTTCTCTGTCTTCCCTTCTTTGGACTTTTCCTATATTTCTGACGAAGATCTCCGATCGAGACGTTAAATCCTCTTTCTTTTCTTTCCTTTCCTGAACGTCCTCGCATTGTTTTTTTGTGTTTTTTCTTGCTTGTTCATGTTGAAATTGTATATATATATATATATATATATATATATATATATATATATATATATCATCATCATCATCATCATCATCATTTAATGTCCGCTTTCCATGCTAGCATGGGTTGGACGATCTGACTGAGGACTGGTGAAACCAGATGGCAACACCAGGCTCCAATCTGATTTGGCAGTTTCTACAGCTGGATGCCCTTCCTAACGTCAACCACTACATATATATTTATAATTCTATATAAAAAATATATAATCATAACGAAGAATATTTGGAAGAAGTACCTCCCTGCCCTTAAATACCCCCCCCCCCCACACTTGGTAAAGGGGATTTTTCTTTTTTCCATTTCTTGCCTCATAAGTTATTTGGCAACCTCACTAGTGTTGACGGCATGAAAAACAAAAAAAAAGCATTTGGTACACACAGAAAAGTGGTTGGCATTAATTAGGAAGGGCATCCACCTGTAAAAACCTTGCCAAAGCTGATACTGGAGCTCAACACACCCTTGCAGGTTGTAAGATCCTTTCAAACCATCCAACCCATGCCAGCATGGAAAATGGATGTTACATGCTACATAATGATGATGATGATGACGACGATATCACCTGTTACTTCATATCTCCATCAATCATTCGTTTAAAGCACCTAACTTGGCACAAGTTATTTGGTTTTCCACACGTCTACACTTCACACCTCTTATCAAAAATTAACACAATGCTGCCATGTAATTCAGATTTAATAATATATAAGTGTTGTTCTTGTATTTTTTTAATGTAATTTGAAGAGTTGTTTATAACGTGATATCTTTCCAAGAACTAACCAGGGTTTCTACAGAATGAGAATAAACAGTCAGATTACAGGCGGGGGGGGGGGGGGGATAACTGTAGCTATCATTTTTAAGTGATTTTAAGAATCATTAGACAAATACATCACTAAATTAGCAAAACTAATACACGATACCTTTAGAAAGTGAAACTAATAATGATCTTAACGTTTTGAGTTTATTTATCTTTTTTTGTGGTCCTGGTTGGCAAAAGAGACCGATAGAATAAGTACTAGGCTTACAAAGAATAAGTCCTGGGGTCGATTTGCTCGACTAAAAGGCAGTGCTCCAGCATGGCCACAGTCAAATGACTGAAATAAGGAAAAGAGTAAAAAGAGAGAGAGAGAGCAAAGAAAAGCTTCTTCTAAGCAAACAACTCCAGACTTGTTTTTTAAAAAGGAATCTACAAATCCATCTACAAGTGCTTGTGAATTGGTGATCACGTCTACAAGTGAGGGTGTGCGAGAGTGTAGTGGGTGCTTTTTACGTACCACCGGCACAAGGGCCAGTCCGGCGGTACTGGCAACGGCCACGCTCAAATGGTGTTTTTTACATGCCACCTGCACAGGAGTCAGTCCAATGTTCTGGTTACATGCCACTGGCACAAGTGCCAGTAAGGCGAAGCTGGAAACGATCGTGCTCAAATGGTGCTTTTTACGTGCCACCGGCACAGGAGTAAGACTGCTGCTCTGGCAGTAATCCTGCTCGGATGGTGCTGTTAGCACTCCACTGGCATGGGTGCCAGTCAACGGATTTGGTTCAATTTACGATTTTGATTCCACTTGTCTCAACAGGTCTTCGCAAGCAGGGTTTTGTGTCCAAAGAAGGAAAGGTACGCATAAGTGGGCTGGCTACACCCCTGGTAAAGGCCACGGGTTATGGTCTCAATTGTCTTGTTGGGTCTTCTCACACAGCATATTTCCAAAGGTCTCGGTCACAAGTCATTGCCTCAGTGAGGCCTAATGTTTGAAGGTCGTGCTTCACCACCTCATCCCAGGTCTTTCTGGGTCTACCTCTTCCACAGGCACCCTCAACCGCAAGGCTGTGGCACTTTTCCACACAGCTATTCTCGCCAAATGACCATACCAGTGCAATCGTCTCTCGTATGGTCATTTGGTGAGAATGGACGAGGATAGCTGTGTGAAAAAAATCTGCTTCGATAAAACTTTGTAGAACCAATGCAAGCATGGAAAGGTAGGCACTACAATGATGATGATGAAGATGATGATGATATATATATGATCTGACTGAAGTCCGAGCACAATCCTACCTTCACTGCCTAACATGCAGCCTGATGAAAAATTATGATCAATTATCTGTCAGACACACACAGTCTCCCTCGGAATTTTAATAACAAAAACATTTTAGAAGATGACCAAATAATCACATGCATACATGCATGCATGCGAGTAACATGTGCACATGCGTATCAGCGTGTGTGCTAAAATAAGACTTCAAAACTTTGAAACTGATTCAGAAAATAGAGATATTTTATGAAACAGATTACGAGAAGCGTATAAGCTAAATGAAAAAAAAAATTCCTAGAAAACAAAAATTTAGTACATAACAAAAAAAAAAAATAACCAGAAGACTAATTGAAAAAAATTCAGATGCACAAAGAAAAATAGAATGAAATACTAAGAATTTAGATACAGAAAAAACGAAAATACCGCAAAAAAAAAAAATGAGAAAACTGAAAAAAAAACAAAAAAAAAGACCAATTTTATTTCAACTCTTATGTTGAAAACAAAATAAAATTCAAAATATTATAATATAAACTAGGGAGGCAATAATAAAATCGCTGTTGCTAACACGAGTAACTTTTGTGAAAACATCCATTTCTGTGAAATGATTAATAGCAAAATGTAAAAAGCGTCTTATTTCATTATTTCAATTCACAGAAGAAAACGTAGTATACCCACCTCCACCATCACTGCCAACCACTATATTGCCACTTTTCACATGCACAGATTTCATATATACAAGCACGCACACACACACACATATACATCTACATATACACACACACACACACACATATATATATATATACATATATATATATATATATATATATACACACACATACATATACATATATATATATATATACACACACACATATACATATGTATACACTCATATATATATTCACACACACACACACATACATACATACATGCATGCATACACACAAACATGCATACATACACATACATATATACACATACACCTGTATATATATACACACACACACACATATAGATATATATTTACACACATATATATATATCCACACACACATATATATATATATATATCCACATATATATATACATATACACACTTGCATACATATATACACACATACCTGTATATAAATACACACACACACACATATTTACATATATATATGCATACAGACACATACACACACATATATATATATATACATATCCATACACACACATACATATACATCTCCACACACACACACACACACACACATATATAAACACTATTTTAATTAGGATACTTGATAATATAAGATTCTTAACATACCATGCCAATCACTTCATTCTGCTACATAAGATGCATTAGCAGACTTTCAAAGAAAACCATACTTTGTTCTTGACAGTTATTATCACCTTTTATCAGGAAATATCTATCCACCACACTCAACTAAATTGTGTACACGCATGTGGGTGTGTATAACGCTATATGCACGATATATACCCACACATTTTTTTATTTAAATATATATATATATATATATATATATATATATATATAGAGTTATTAATATTTCTAAGTCTCTCTAAAGGAGACTACGGCAGCGGTACTGGAAATTAATAGTTATCGCCAAGCCAACATGGCAGTCCCAAAATTAGGACGAAAGCTGCCGTGAATTAGCTCCAAGAAGCCATCGCCTCTAGCTAGCTATGTGACACACGAAACCTGTGTCCTTTATAACCTTCGAACAGGGGAGGTCAGCAGTGTCCCCCTGCTGGTTTGGCATCTGCAGACTAGACTAGTTTCAGGGTGTTGCCCCTTGTCAATGCAGAGTAGCCAAGCCTTAGCCAGGCGGCGCTGCTGACTATCTGCTCGAAGGTTATTTATCTAATTTCAGTGGAATCTATCCACTGGTTTTCAGAAATAGAGTTATTAATATTTCTAAGTCTCTCTAAAGGAGACTACGGCAGCGGTACTGGAAATTAATAGTTATCGCCAAGCCAACATGGCAGTCCCAAAATTAGGACGAAAGCTGCCGTGAATTAGCTCCAAGAAGCCATCGCCTCTAGCTAGCTATGTGACACACGAAACCTGTGTCCTTTATAACCTTCGAACAGGGGAGGTCAGCAGTGTCCCCCTGCTGGTTTGGCATCTGTGTATATATATGTGTGTGTGCATCATC
>NC_142934.1:10963946-10991446 GCF_046866305.1 Octopus bimaculoides | reverse complement strand
TGACTGAGGACTGGTGAACCAGATATATATATATATATATATATATATATATATATATATATATACGAAGGGCTTCTTTTAGTTTTTATCTACCAAATCCACTAACAAGGCTTTGATCGGCCTGAGGCTAGAGTAGAAGTCACTTGTCTATGGTGCCACACAGTGGGACTGAACCTGGAACCATGTGGTTGGGAATCATATTCTACATAGCAAAATAGGAGAATTTTGTTAAATCAGCCACTGACTAGTAAAAAATACAAGACCGAAGCAATGGTATTTCTAAACAAGCAAAAAAGTATTTCAAGAGAAAAAAAATCAATTAATAAATAATATATCTATAATATATAAAACCTGTAATTTATTTACTAATTAGTCCCTGTAGACATTATTTACGAACTAATATACTGTGGATGTTTACAGAACTCTTATAACTTGAAGAAAAATAAAAGCTTTATTCAAAACTAAATATTTTGACTTTATATTTATAAACATTAACTTCACACACATATATTAATATTAAACAGTGCTTCACACAATCTATTAATCACCTTTTTTTTTTATAATAACCATAACAAAAATGGTTTTATTTAAACAGAGGATATTACCAAATGAAAACCGCCAATATAAATTTCTGAATCATTTCAAGTAGTAGTCAAGGTTGAACTTCTTGCGTTTCAAACTTACTTTGCAGAAGATTCTAGAACGGTGTGGCTGTGTGGTCAAAAGTCTACTTCCCAACCACATTGGTTTTTGGTTTAGTTCCAGTGCATGGTATCAAGTGCGAGTGTTTTCTACTCTAACTTCAGGCTGACCAAAACCTTGTCGTTGGATTTGCTAGACAGAAACTGAAAGCCCACTCTGTGTGTGTGTGTGTTATTTTTTTATAGAGTGCTACTTATTCTATCGATCCTTTTAGCTGAACTGCTAAGTTACAGGACCATAAACACACCAATACCAGTTGTCAAGCAGTGGTGGAGGAACAAACACAGGCACAAAGACACACAGACATAGATGTAGGATGGGCTTCTTTCAGTTTCCATCTATCACATCCTCTCTCAAGGTTTTGGTCAGCGCAAGGCCATAGTAGAAAGCACTTGCCCAAGGTGTCATGCAGTGGAACTGAACCCAGAACCATGTGGTTGGGAAGCAGAATTCATACCACACAGCTAGGTCTGTGCCAATAGATTGATATATATTGAATTCTAATAAAGGCCCAAAGTCACAGATTATGTAAAATGGTATACTTGATTGTAATTACCCAAGTACATGACTGGTATTTTTTATTACATAATTAATTTCAAACGATGTGGATAAATAAGCATTACTTTTGATAGATTAATTTGAATGCTAAGGGGGGTTAAAAATACTACAGCAAAAATGTAGTGAAGGAATCAACAGCTTTATCTTAAAATTACTTTTGGATAAAATAATATCAAAAAATTCTTTGTTTTTTCTCTTTTTCAAGAATTTCTTTAAATATTTGAAATTGGATAGGTTCTTAGACAAATGAAAACACACATACACAACAAAAACTAATTTAAGCCATTCTTGATAAAAATAATATAAAAATTAATTTAAACCATTCTTGATAAAAATATGTATATATGTATATATACATATATATATATATATGCTATATGTATTTATGGTTATATAATTTACTACAAAAAAAAATACATGATTATCCAACATTCCTCAAAACTCAAGGGAGAGCTGATTTTCATATTTCTTCTGTAGTAAAATATACTGATTTGAAAGATAGTTTCTTCAATGGAAGAAAATATTAATAATAATGATACAGGAATTCACAAACAATTGCATAGATTTTATATTTATCTTAAAGTGAGAATTGAAGTTTTAGCAATATTGTTTTTTGCCTGGGAAAGCAAGTGGCCTAGTGGTTAGGTAGGTGCATTGCACTCATGATTGTGAGATCAAGGTTTCGATTCCCAGAACCAGCTGCATGTTGTGTTCTTGAGCGAAACACTTCATTTCACGTTGCTTCGGTCCACGCAGCTGGAAATAGGTCATCCTGTCACAAGGGAGCCTTCTGATGGAGAAAGAATGTTGGCCTGCTTGCCGAGCCAGAGAGGTGCCATCATTTGAAAGCTAAAATGATGCAAAGCACACTGTGACCAAGGATGTATAACAACATCTGATAGCCTGTCAACATCGGAGAGCTGGCAGAATTGTTAGCACGCCGGCCAAAACACTTAGCAGTATTTCATCTGTCTTTACGTTCTGAGTTCAAATTCTACCGAGGTCAACTTTGCCTTTTATCCTTTCGGGGTCAATAAATTAAGTACCAGTTGCGGACTGGGGTCGATCTAATCGACTGGCCCCTTCCCCAAAAATTTCGGGCCTTGTGCCTAGAGTAGGAAAGATCTTTTTCCCAGCTGCTCCCATCCACCCTTATATAATAATGCAGGATATTTTCTCTATGGTGACGCCCCTGCGCTTGTCTCGCCAAAATGCATTAACTTCTCAACACCTGGCATAAAACCACCTCCCCACCTCTCAAGTACCCCCCCCCACTTAATCAAAGATGCTTTTTCCTTTCTTTGTTTTTTTTTCCTGTCTTCTAGGTTACTTGGCAACCTCACTAATGCTGGTGTCACAAAGGGTTCATTCCCACTGCGTGGCACCTTGGGCAAGTGTCTTCTACTATAGCCCTCGGGCTGACCAAAGCCTTGTGAGTGAATTTGGTAGACGGAAACTGAAAGAAGCCCATCGTATATATGTATGTGTGTGTATATGTTTGTGTGTCTGTGTTTGTCCCCCCCAACATCGCTTGACAACTGATGCTGGTGTGTTTACGTACGTCCCCGTAAATTAGCGGTTCGGCAAAAGAGACCAATGGAATAAGTACAAGGCTTCCAAAGAATAAGTCCTGGGGTCGATTTGCTCAACTAAAGGCGGTGCTCCAGCATGGCCGCAGTCAAATGACTGAAACAAATAAATGAGAAAGAGAAAAGAGAGACAGTACACACTGTAAAGTGGTTGGTGTTAGGAAGGGCATCCAGCCTTAGAAACCACGCCAAAGCTTCTTACCACACTGCCATGCCTGTGGTTGTACGTTCTGATATTTTCCAACGCTACTTAGAAGCAAACAAATATCGCAGACATTCAATAACTACCTAATGCCTCTGTACTTGAGTTACTTTCTCAATTAGTCCCAAACATCTAATGTCAGCCATCATAGAATTCGCTTCGTAGTTTCCTAAAGTCGTTAGATACATACATCCAATTAACCTGCTAAGACATTTTCTCTAATTCTCATTTAAGCCAACACAATTTTTTTCTTTTTTGCCTTTTGTTTTTCTTTTGCATATTTTCTTTAAAAAAAAAAATAAAAAGAACCATTCATTTTCTCTTAGTATTTTTACTCATCTAGTTCTCATTGCTCATTCTTAACCAAAGATGCTCGATGAAATGGAACCTACTGGCAATCAATATTCAAGCAAAAAAGGAAAAAGAAATATATAAAAAAAAAAAGAACGAAAACAATGACGAAAAGTATGAAAGAAATTAAAAGACATTCCTAGCTTTTGCTGCCGATTTTTGCACTACATCCAAGTTCCTCACTGACCTAATTTAGAATATATAATTGAATCAACAGAGCAAAAGCTGCCTCCAGAAAATCTAGGTTATATCTCCAAGTACTGAAAGAACCCCAAAATGATAGAGAGTGAAAGAAGCGAAAAGAAGAAGAAGAGCTAAGATTCCTCAATCTTTAATTTCAACTATTAGAGGCAAAGTATGCGAAAATGGTATGTATTCTATGGAAAGAAAGGAAAGGAAATAAAGAAGTTTGTTTGAGAGAAATGGTTCTGTTTGGAAGCGTGTCGATATTGTGATGGTGATGGTTGATGGTTGATGGTTGATGGTTGATGGTTGATGGTTGATGGTGATGAGGAATGAGGGAAAATGTCATTATTTGTAGGTTCTTTATGAAGGAGAAAGCAGAAAATGGGGGGGAAAAAAAGACGAACTTACTTTTGTGCAGTTAAAGTGATGGAAGTATGATGCAGATATAGTGTGTGTGTGTGTGTGTGTGTTTGTGTGTGTGAGTGGGTGTATTTATGTGTATGAGTGCATGTGTATGTGTGTGTGTGTGAGTGTGTGTATGAGTGCATGTGTGTGTGAGTGGGTGTATATGTATGAGTGCATGTGTGTGTGTGTGTTTGTGAGTGGGTGTATGTATATATGTATGAGTGCATCTATGTGTGTGTGTGTGTGTGTGTGTGTGTGTGAGTACAAGTTTGTGAGCGTGTGTGTGAATGTGTAAGTGTGTGAATGTGTGAGCGAGAGTGAGTGTGAAAGCGAGTGCATACAAGAATGTGTGTGTATGTATGTGAGCGAGGATGAATGTGCAAGTGTGTGTGTGTGTATACGAGAATGTGCGCGAGTCGTATGAGTGCATGAGTTCGTGTGTGTGTGTGTGTGTGTGTGTGTGTGTGTGCGTATACAAGTGTATGTGAGCGAGTCAACATGTTTGTGAATGCATATTATGTGTGTGTATGTGACAGTGTGTGCGTGTGGGTATATGCATGTGTCTAGTAGAATGAAAGAACGGTTAGTTTTCAAGCTGGAATCAGTCCAATATGTATGTAGAAATATAGGAAGAATCATTCAAAATATGTGAGTGGAATTACATCAGCAATGATAGGAGAGGCAAGATGTTGATAGAGCTTTGGTGCCCGGCTTCTTTCAGAATGTTAAAACTCAAGAATTCAAACTTGGTTTTCTCCATAACATTTTAGTAATAATTATATGGTTATCCAAATGCAAAATATTCAGCAATCACAAAGAAAAGTGGTCTAAGAGTTCTCCGACGGTACAAATTATGTCAAAAAAAAAAAAAGATTTTTGAGTAGAATGGAAAAAATTTTGAAGAAATTCATTAGACATTTATAAGACAAGAAAACAGGACAAAGGTGGATGAGGAGGAAAGAATTACTTGAAGGAAATAGATGAAGGTGAGTTGTGAGGTTAAGAAGCTGGCCATGTGACCATGTGGTTTCAGGTTCAGTCCCACTGAGCAGCACCAAGAGTAAGCGTCTTCTACTAAACTCTTGGGTTAACCAATGCGTTGTGAATGAATTTGGTAGATGGAAACTGTGAAGAAGCCCATCATGTATATGAGTGTGCATGTATGTCTATGTGTATTTGTATGCATGTATGTGTGCATATATGTATAATTACACACACACACATATATATATATATATACATATGTATCTATGTATGTATGTGTGCGCAGGCATGGCTGTGTGGTAAGAAGCTTGCTTCCAACCACGTGGTTCCAGGTTCAGTCCCACTGCGTGGCACCTTGGGCAAGTGTTAACTGAAGCCTTGTGAGTGGATTTGGTAGACAGAAACTGAAAGAAGCCCATAATATATATATATGTATTTGTGCGTGTGTGTTTGTGTCTGTGTTTGTCCTCCCACCATCGCTTGACAACTGATGTTGGTGTGTTTACGTCCCCCGTAACTTAGTGGTTCAGCAAAAGAGACCGATAGGATAAGTGCTAGGCTTACAAAGAATAAGTCCTGGGGTTGATTTGTTCGACTAAAAGGCGGTGCTTCAGCATGGCCGCAGTTAAATGAATGAAACAAACAAATGTATAAAATACACACACACACACACACACACACACACACACACACACACACACACATACATATGTATACACGTATCAACAAGCTATAAAGTAACTGAAGTAGACTTCAATATCTCAATATCATGAGGCGAGCTGGCAGAAACGTTAGCACGCCGGGCAAAATGCTTAGTGGTATTTCATCTGTCTTTACGTTCTGAGTTCAAATTCCGCCGAGGTCAATTTTGCCTTTCTTCCTTTCAGGGTTGATAAATTAAGTACCAGTTGCGTACTGTTGTTGATCTAATTGACTGGCCCCTTCCCCCAAAAAATTTCAGGCCTTGTGCCTAGAGTAGAAAAGAATACTTTGGGGAGGCATGTCTGCTGATGGGAGAAATATTATTTTGCTTCAAAATAAGTGAGAGTTAGCAACAGGAAGAGCATCCAGCCATAGTAAAATCTACCTCAACATACTCCATTCAACCCATGGGAAAGTAGATATTAAAACGATGATGAAGAGTTGGCCATTTTGCTCTCACATGAACAACACAATTATTGAACAGCCTGCTACCAAGATGGATGGCTTTATTAAATAAAATACAATTTATTTCTAAATATAAAACATTTCAAAAACACTTATAAAATACACATAACAATCCATATAATAAAAGAGCAATTCAACACAATTTTCTATGCAATCTTTGTGAGTAGATAATTATATATTATCATTACAACTAGTTTAGTCAGAATGCACGCATAAAAAAAAAAAGCTCGTCTTATTCTCACAGATGACAGCACGACAATGTAAATTATGGATATCGCACTCAAATTTCTACAAAAACTTTGCTTAATTCTAACATAAAGATATAAATTCCAAAATTCTGAAAAAACTCCTTGACTCTTTAAATACCAAACTGCTAAAGACTGCTTTATACAAAAGCATTCATATATAAATTAAAATCTCCAAATTCCTTTAACATGAATGATGACGCCATGAGATTTCAGTCAGCCAACAGCCGAATGATATATTCACCGTTTTTGCATGTTCCAGTCATGCGACTGCGACCAAGCTGGGGCACCGCCTTGAAGAATTTTAGTCCAATGAATCGACCCCAGCACTTGATTTTTTTTTTTTAAGTCAGGTACTTATTTTATTGATCTTTTTTGTTGAACTGCTAAGTTACAGGAGACATAAACACATCAACACTGGTTGTCAAGCAATGGTGGTGGAGGGCAAACACACACACACACACACACACATTCTTTTATTCTTTTATTTGTTTCAGTCATTTGAGTGCGGCCATGCTGGAGCACTGCCTTAAAGGGTTTTAGTCGAAGAAATCAACCCCAGGAGTTATTCCTTGTAAGCCTAGTACTTATTTTATCAGTCTCTTTTGCCAAACTGCCTTTGCCTTTCCCTTCGATAACATTGCTGGTGTGGAGAGGGGTGGCTGGTATGCATGAGTGCCCGCTGGTCTTCCATAAACTTCTTTAACCAGGCTTGTGCCTCTGAGGAGAACTTTCTAAGTGCAATCTTATGGTCATCCATGACTGCAGGGAGTCATTACCCTTTTACATTCGACAGAATAAACTGAATGCTAAAGGGTTAAGGCAGGTTCTTTGATCATCATCATCATCATCATCATCATCAATTAACATCCGTTTTCTATGCTGGCATGGGTTGGACGGTTTGACTGAGGTCTGGAGAGCCAGCGGCTGCACCAGGCTCCAATCTGGTCTGGTAGAGTTTCTACAACTGGATGCCCTTCCTTACACCAACCACTCTGAGAGTGTAGTGGGTACTTTTTACATGCCACTGGCACAGGAACCAGTAAGGCAGGCATGGCAACAATCATGTTCGGATGGTGCTTTTACATGGAGCCAGCCAAGGGACACTGGCCCCAGCTACAACATTGGTTTCACTTGACTCAACAGGTCTTCTCAAGCATATCATATCACCCAACCCATCAGGAGTATTTTTAACAGTGCTGGACATGCGTGGCTACCATCTCACTTTAGTTGCCAGGTCTTCTCAATCACAGCGTATCTCCAAAGGTCCCGGTCTCCTGTCATTGCCTCTGTGAGGCCCAATGTCTGAAGGTCATGCTGCACCACCTCATCCCATGTCTTCCTGGGTCTACCTCTTCTACAGGTTCTTTCTACAGTTAGTGAATGGCACTTCCTCACACAGCTGTCTTCATTTATACATAACACATGGGCCATACCAGCGCAGTCACCTCTCTCGCACACCACATTTGATGCTTCTTATGCTGAACTTTTCTCTCAGGGTGCTTCATGAATATTTTGTGATGTACTCCATGTAAAGGATAAAAGGTTTTGACACCAATGCTTATCAAGAGATACATATATTGAATATGAGAGAGACACAGATAGTGTATGTGTGTGTGTGTGTGTATGTGTGTATGTGCATGGTTGTATAAAGAGAGAGAGAGAAAGAGAATCTGAATACAAACAAAACAACACATGGAAAGAAAAAAAAAGATACCGTTTCGTGAAATTACTTTACCAGGAATTTTTTCAATTGTCAGGTAGTGTAAGAACAGGTAAGGTTGAAATTGTATAGATTCAGAATTAGAATAAAAAGATGGTGAAAAAGATGCATTATTTAAATCTACTTGAAACAGAAAACTCAGCCTAACTGAAATACTTAAGAAAACATAAACCTGCATCTGTCACAAGATTATTGATCACAAGTGCTGCATTCACTTTGTGACAACAACCCACCTCTTGTTAGCTCGCTTTCCCAATCTGTAAATCTTTACAATCTACCTACCTACCTACCTATATATACTGGGTCATCCCATAAATAATGCAGTTTTTTCATACTTATTTTATTTTTTAAATTTTAGATAAGCAAACTTCTTTTTTTTATCTAAAATATACTCTCCTTCATGGATGCGCAATGGCCCAGTGGTTAGGGTAGCGGACTCATGGTCATAGGATCGCGGTTTCGATTCCCAGACCGGGCGTTGTGAGTGTTTATTGAGCAAAAACACCTAAAGCTCCACAAGGCTCCGGCAGGGGACGGTGACGAACCCTGCTGTACTCTTTCACCACAACTTTCTCTCACTCTTACTTCCTGTTTCTGTTGTGCCTGTAATTCAAAGGGTCAGCCTTGTCACATTGTGTCACGCTGAATCTCCCCGAGAACTACGTTAAGGGTACACGTGTCTGTGGAGTGCTCAGCCACTTGCACGTTAATTTCACGAGCAGGCTGTTCCGTTGATCGAATCAACTGGAACCCTCGACGTCGTAGGCGACGGTGTGCCAACAACAACAACAACAATACTCTCCTTCATTTTCTACAATGCTCTTCCATCTATCTGGTTGATTTGCATGGTTCCAGGTTCAGTCCCACCGCATGGCACCTTGGGCAAGTATCTTCTATTATAGCCTCAGGCCAACCAAAGCCTTGTAAGTGGATTTGGTAGACGGAAACTGAAAGAAGCCCATCGTATATATGTATATATATATATATATATATATATATGTATGTATGTATATGTTTGTCCCCACCAACATCGCTTGACAACCGATGCTGGTGTGTTTACGTCCCCGTAACCTAGCGGTTTGGCAAAAAGAGACCGATAGAATAAGTACTAGGCTTACAAAGAATAAGTCCCGGGGTTGATTTGCTCGACTAAAGGTGGTGCTCCAGCATGGCCACAGTCAAATGACTGAAACAAGTAAAAAAGTATAGAGTAAAGAGAGTCCAGAAGTTAATCCATTGCAAGTTTGGTAATCATCAGACAGGTCATGAACCAAGGTTTGTGTGCCTGGATGTGAATTCCATAACTTTAACATTAATTCTACCTCAATTTATAATATTAACAAATGTCATATGCATGCAACGAGAATGAAAACAGATTGGATTACATCTTGAAGAATGGAAAACAAAACATATAAGCGTAACTTTTGTCTCAGACAAAAAAAGAGAAATATGTAAAAGTTTATTATGTTTTATTATTGTTATATTTTATTATTATTATTTTTTTTATTTTAAAGAAAATATTTTCCAAACATTAAATTATTTTTAAGTGTCTCAAAGAAATAAAACTGATGTTTTAAAATGATATAACTGCTACTACCACTATAGTAATGATAATGATGATGATGATGATGATGATGATAATGATGATAATAATGATAATAATAATAATAATAATAATAATAATAATAATAATAATAATAATAATAATGATAATAATAATAATAATAGTCAGGATAATACTATCTCAGAAAGTTGAATATTTATGGAAGAGGAGAGAACAAAAAACATATATTTCATATGAAAAAGAAAATAGTAAAATGCAGAGATAATGTTCCAAATAATTATAAAAACAGAGAAGAAAAGAAACAAAGAAAGAAAAAGAAAATGAAAACCCGAAGAATTACTGGGATGGGTTTATATGGGTGAACAAGAGAAAATGAAAAGAATGCTGAAGTAGAGAACACAATGAACAGACTAAGAGGGCAAGAGATTGCTAGAGCAAGGATGCGGTGAATAGAGGAGGCTGGAACTAGATGCTATGAATGCAATACTGATATAAAAGTAAATTTTGCCAATAAATCTATGGAGATTCTATAAATTTTTTTTTTGCTATAGAATACAACAAATTCATAAAGAATTCTAGAATTTTGGGTTGGTTAAAAAAAAAAAAAAAAAAAAATTTGAAATATTCTGAAGAGGGGGAGTGACGAGGAGAAGAACGTCGGCTTTATCCCCCATCGAAATGGGAATAAGGATATTTGAACTTACATTGAAGATAGACAACAGAGAGAGAGAGAGCAGTAGAGGAAGTGTTAATTTCGGAGTGTTTAGGGAATTTTTATAGAAATAGACAATATTCTTTTTGTCAGAATCGGAATGTATAATTGATAACTAAGAAAGGTCTGCTGAATTAAAGAATAGAAATATAGACTGCAACACACACACATAATACATGCAATATACATACATACATATATATATATATATATATATATATATATATATATATATATATATATATGTATATATATATATATATATATATATATATATATATATATATATGTATATATATGTATATATATATATATATATATATATATATATATATATATATATATATATATATATATATATATATATATGTATATATATATATATATATATATGTATATATATATATATATGTATATATATATATATATGTATATATATATATATATATATATATATATATATATATACATATACATAGGCGCAGGTGTGGTTGTGTGGTAAGTACCTTGCTTACCAACCACATGGTTCCGGGTTCTGTCCCACTGCATGGCACCTTGGGCAAGTGTCTTCTACTATAGCCTCGAGCTGACCAAAGCCTTCTGAGGGGATTTGGTAGACAGAAACTGAAAGCCCGTCGTATATATATATATATATATATATATATATATATATATATATATATACATGTTTGTATGTCTGTATTTGTCCTCCCAACATCGCTTGACAACCGATGCTGGTGTGTTTACATCCCTGTAACTTAGTGGTTCAGCTAAAGTGACCGATAGAATAAGTACTAGGCTTACAAACAATAAGTTTTGGGGTCGATTTGTTTGACTAAAGGTGGTGCTCCAGCATGGCTGCAGTCAAATGACTGAAACAAATAAAAGAATAAAAAATACCTATATATATATATATATAGATATATATATATAGATATAAGACACGTCAAGCTAAATAAAATTGCTGTCTTCCGTGCCACCTTAAAGGCACCCATGCCAGTGGTGTGTAAACATCATGGAAAAGGCACTCAGCACACTCTGTAAAATAGTCGGTGTAAGGAAGGGCATCCAGCAATAGAAACCATGCCACAACAGACAGTTGGAGTCTGGACAGCTCCCCTGCTAGCCAGCTCCGTATGAAAACATCCAACCCAGACCAGCATGGAAAACAGACATTAAACAATGATGATGATGATGGTGATGATGATGATACACACACAAACAAACACACACACACACGCGATGGTAGTCTCTCGTAGTCCAAGAAAGACAGTTCTGCAATTTCTTGTCGAACAAGCTACGCAAATGATTTGTTTATAGTGAGCAAATGTACGTGCCGTACATCAGCTCACACCCTCCATTAACTCGATGTTACCTGAACAGGTGCATGGTGTACCACACACAGACACACACACAAACACACAGTGGAGCCCAACCCAATCTTCTGACTTATTACTGTATTCTGCCAAGCTGTCCAATCCATGCTAACATGAAAGACAGACGTTAACCAATGATTATGATACACACACAAAGGCGTGTGGCCTAGTGGTTAGGGTACTGCACTCCTGATCATTAGAACATGGGTTCAATTCCCAGACCGGACAGTGCATTGTGGTCTTTCTCCCTTCTTTTTTTTCTTCAAACTTTTTCACTGTTCGCTTCCTGTGCATATTCTATGTACTGTTCATGCAGTTTGGGTTACTTTCTCTGACGAGTTGTAGTGCACCTGAGCACTGTATCCAATAAGTTCATCATCATCATCATCATCATCACTATTATTAAGGTGGCAAGCTGGCAGAATAGTTAGCATGCCAGGTGAAATGCTTAGCGGTGTTTCATCTGCCACTATGTTCTGAGTTCAAATTCCGCCGAGGTCGACTTTGCCTTTCATCCTTCTGGGGTGATAAATTAAGTACCAGTTGCGTACTAGGATCGATCCAATTGACTAGCTGGTGGCACATAAAAAGCACCCACTACACTCTTGGAGTGGTTGGTGTTAGGAAGGGCATCCAGCTGTAGAAACTCTGCCAGATTAGATTGGAGTCTGGTGTAGCCATCTGGTTCGCCAGTCCCCAGTCAAATCATCCAACCCATGCTAGCATGGAAAACAGACGTTAAATGATGATGACGATGACATAAGAGTAGGTGGGAGTAACTGGAGGAGAGCAGGATAATCTGTGTTTCGAGTTCAAATCCTGCAATGGACAACTTATTTTACATCATTTTGGGGTTGATACATGAAGTACCAGTCGAGTAGTGGGGCCAATTCTGAACTTTCTCAATTACCACCCATCCCCACCCCGGTCGGAATCGGTTACATTCATATGCAGAGAAGATTGAGGCTCTGGTTAGGAATGAACCCTTTACAACAATAACCAGCGGAGAATCTGTTTTTTAATAAAGTCTTTTTGAACCATTAATATTATTGATAACAATAACCATTTGATAATATTATCAGTGAATAAATAGCTTGCTCTGTATATTGTATCTAAACATATAAATTTTTATATCAGCATCACATTTACATATATAGTGATACCACTATAATTAAACACACAAGTATATGTATATGTGTGTACACACACAATAAACATGTTATTACACATCTATATCCTATAGTAACATTTACACACACACATATAGAGAGGCTACCTAACAAACACCTACATATACCTAACATGTATAATGAAAAAATAAAATGTTCTAAGATAAGGCCGCATGCGAAAATAAGACTCCAATTAAATTGTTGATATTTTGTGATAATCATTTAAAAATTTGCAATTCAAATTTTTTGGAAATTCCACAGCAAAAATGTAGAAGTGTTTAAAAATAAAATTTAAAAAAAAGAAAAAACACTTTCCTTTTATTTCAAAACCTGCTACATTTAAATTCATTAAAAAAACACAAAATAAGTAAACATAAATCTCATCCTATCAACTTTAATTACAGGAACACCGATAAGGAATCGGAGCAATTTCCTTTAAGCCTCTCACATTTTCATAATTCTGAAAGCCAATATCACATTTTCATAACTATGAAAGCCAATATTAAAGAAACGATGAGTTTATCAAATGTGACATTGTGATATTACTTTTTCTATAATTGACTTTACTGAAAACGGTAGCTGGTTTAGCCCTCCATTTTTTTTTTTTTTAAATTTTCTTTTCTGTTAAAAAATGAAAAAAAGAGTAAAGCTCCTTGTATGAAAGGTAAATTGAATAGGCTAAACTCAATATATTTTCAGTGAATATTTACCAATTTGGAATTTAGTACTTTCACAGCAAACATTGTCTCAACAACAACTACGCAATGAAGAATATTCTATCAATGTGTGTGTGTGTGTGCATGTGTGTGTGTGTGTGTGTGTGTGTGTGTGTGTGTGTGTGTACGTTTATAACACTGAAATCTGTATATGCTAACAAGAGCCTGGCCCCAAACAAGGTGCAGCAGAAGTATGTCAGTGACCAGGTCGCAAGTGGTGCAATGAAAATTTTGATATGAATTAGGTGCAGGTGTGGCTGTGTGGTAAAAAGTTTGTTTCCCAACCACATGGTTCTGGGTTCAGTCCCACTGCATGAAACCTTTGACAAGTGTTTTCTACTACAACGCCGGGCTGACCAAAGCCATGTGAGTGGATTTCTTAGATGGAAACTGAAAGAAGCTCGTTGTATGTGTATATATACAGGCGCAGGAGTAGCTGTGTGGTAAGTAGCTTGCTTACCAACCACATGGTTCTGGGTTCAGTCCCACTGCGTGGCACCTTGGGCAAGTGTCTTCTACTTTAGCCTGGGGCCGACCAAAGCCTTGTGAGTGGATTTGGTAGATGGAAACTGAAAGAAGCTCGTCGTATATATGTATATATGTATGTATATATGTTTGTGTCTGTGTTTGTCCCGCCAACATCGCTTGACAACCAATGCTGGTTTGTTTACATCCCCATAACTTAGCGGTTAGATAGACTAAGTACTAGGCTTACAAAGAATGAGTCCTGGGATCGATTTGCTCGACTAAAGGCAGTGCTTCAGCATGGCCACAATCAAATGGGTGAAACAAGTAAAAGAGTATATATATATATATATATATATATCATCACCATCATCATCGTTTAACGTTCGTTTTCCATGCAAGCATGGGTTGGACGGTTCGATTGAGGTCTGGAGAGCCAGCAGCTGCACCAGGCTCCAATATGATCTACAGCTGGATGCCCTTCCTAACTAACGCCAATCACTCCAAGATTGCAGTGGGTGCTTTTTACATACCACTGGCACAGGAACCAGTCAGGCAGGCTTGGCATTGATCGCGTTTGTATATATATTTCTGTGTGTGTATGTCATTGTATATGCGTTTGTCCCCCACCCACCATTTGACAGCTGGTGGTGGTTTATTTACATCCCTGTAACTTAGCAGTTCAGGAAATGCTAAGACACAAGGACATAAACACACCAGCATCAGTTGTCAAGCAGTGGCAGGGGGACAAACACAAACACACACAAATATATATATATATATGTATATATATATATATATATATATATATATATATATATATATATATATATATATGCGATTGGTTTCTTTCAGTTTCCATCTACCAAACCACTCACAAGGCTTTGGTTGGCCCGAGGCTATAGTAGAAGATACTTGCCCAAGGTATCACAGTGAGACTGAGCCTGGAACCACGTGGTTGGGAAGCAAGCTTCTTACCACACAGCCACACCAGTGTCTATACATATATATATATATATATATATACATATATATATATATGTATGTATAAAAATATGTTTATTTTTAAGTCTACTTATATATAAAACAGTTCAAATTAAATTGAAGGATAACTCACTCATTCAATACTTTCAGTGCAGTAACACATTTATTTTGTATTTAAAGGGAAAAAGGCTGACAGTTTCTTTGAAGTTTTGTGTATGTAACCTTCATCAGACAGTCTGATGAGGACAACACAACAAAATCTTCAAAGTAACTGTCAACCATTTTCTTATAAAAATAAAATATGTATTTGCATGTATGTGGACATTATATGTATGTATATGTATATATATGTATATATATTGTCGATTCAAATAAGCAATCAGTTAAAAAAAAAGCGAATAATAAAATTAGTGGACAAGTGGACGTACACGAGAAATGTATTTGTTTAATACTCAGTGAAAAAATAGAGTTTGATGTTTCGAGCACAGCTCTTCGTTGGAAAGGAGAAAGGGAAGAGTTTAAAAAAGGGAAAGAAATCACCAACAGCATGTGTATGGTTACATTGCTGAGTATATACGAGTGTGCGTGTGTGTGTGATTGGCTTGCTCTTTTACTTGTTTCAGTCATTTGACTGCGGCCATGCTGGAGCACCGCCTTTAGTCGAGCAAATCGACCCAAGGACTTATTCTGTGGAAGCCTAGTACTTATTCTATCGGTCTCTTTTGCCGAACTGCTAAGTTACGGGGACATAAACACACCAGCATCGGTTGTCAAGCGATGTTGGGGGAACAAACACACACACACACATACATATATATGACGGGCTTCTTTCAGTTTCCGTCTACCAAATCCACTCACAAGGCTTTGGTCGACCCGAGGCTATAGTAGAAGACACTTGCCCAAGATGCCACGCAGTGGGACTGAACCCGGGACCATGTGGTTGGTAAGCAAGCTACTTACCACACAGCCACTCCTACACCTATATACACTATATACAATATATACACACATATATACATATGTACACACATGTATAAACAAGCATACATTTATACATATACATACATAGAAATATATAATATAATGCAAATGCTATACAGACACAAACTGTGTATTGATAGTCAGCTGGAAAAGATGTTTTCCTAGGGCTAAAACAACAGTAACATCATCTTTTATAGGACTGCCACATTCTATTGGCATATATATTTTATATATATATGTGTGTGTGTGTGTGTGTGTGTGTGTGTATAATATAGTATATCATCATCATTTAACATCTGCCTCCCAAATACACACACACGTGTATCTTTGTGCCCCACCACCACTTGACAACCGATGCTGGCTTGTTTATGTCCCCACAACTTAGCAGTTTGGCAAAAGAGACTGACAGAGCAAGTACCAGGTTTAAAAAAAAATTAATTACTGAAATCAGTTTATGGGGCTAAAATTCTTCAGAGTATAGCCCCAACACGGCTACAGTCCAGTGACTGAAACAAGTTAACCCGTAAAGCACTGGGATTTGCACTTACGTAGCATGGACTACTGCGCACATTTTATGAAAATGAAACTACCCTGCACACATAAACAAAAACAACATAGTTAAAATATCTTCTTAGTGTATAATGGTGGCAAGTTTTATATCATCTGAAAAGTCATTAGTTAAAACTATTAGTCCTCTTGCATTCCATGGGGTATTGGAGCGTTTGAGTGACATTAGACCCGCAACAAACGCCCGTAAGTTAAATGCATCTATGTGGGCCATGATCGTGGTCTGTGGACCTGTTCCTGATAGCTACGATCGTGGCCCGTCGCGGTTTATGTGTTAAAGATAAAAAGACACACAAACACAAACACATACACCCATACAGATAAACAAGAAGGTAAAGTTTCAAATCGATACATCCTGGTGAAGCAGGAGAACAAAATTTTGACATTTCGCCAAAATGTGTTGTATAATATAATCTATACCGAATCTCAGAATAAAGCAATATTATTCTAGTATCATATATATATATATACTGAGATTAAGCTTTCCTATATATCTGAATATGATTTCACTAAGGCAACAAAATTATGAATCATTTCTTTGTCATCATCTATTTGTTGTTTAGCCATTGGTCAGCCCAGATGGAGCAGACTTAAAAGTATTTCGATCAATCGCAATTATTCGTCTGCATTTTATTCCATACGGTCTTGGACTGTGGCCATGCTGGGCACCGCTTCAGAGGGTTTAGTTGGAACAAATCGATTCTAGTGATTATTTTTTTTTTTTAATCTGGTACTTTATTCTATCAGGATCTCTTGCCGAACCACTAAGTTATTAGGATGTAAACAAACCAACACTGTTTATCAAGCTGTGATGGGGGAACAAACACAGACATACACACATATATACATATATTTACATGTATACATATATATATGTTTATATATACACACACATGTATATACATACATATATATGCATACACACATACATATATATATATATATATACATACACACATACATACACATACACACATATATATATACATACACACATACATACATACATACATACACACATACATATATATATATATATATATATATATATATATATATATATATATATATGTATATATACACATACATACATATATATACATACACACATATATATATATATATACATACACACATACATACATATATATATACATACACACACATACATACATATATATATAATTGCATACAACAGGCTTCTTTCAGTTTCTGTCAAGCAAATTTACTCGTAAGGCTTTAGTTAACCTGGGGCTATAATAGAAGACACTTGCCCAAGGTGTCACACAGTGGCACAGAACCCACGACCACATGGTTGGGAAGCTACCCACACAACCACACCAGCACCTGTTCTTTTAAGACAATGTAAAGGTGCGAATATGAAAGGAATTTGGCAGCTAATCTGTCATTCCTTCTTCATATTCTTATTTTACAGGCTTCAATCACGGGACTGCAGCCATGCTGGGGCACCACCTTAAAGGGTTTTAGTCAAACAAATCTACCGCAGTGCTTACTTCACCGGGGTGTTTTGCCGAACCGTTAAGTTACAGGTATGTAAACAAACCGACACCAGGTGTCAAATGGTGATGGAAAGCACA
Source organism: Octopus bimaculoides (assembly GCF_046866305.1). Classification (NCBI taxonomy): domain Eukaryota; kingdom Metazoa; phylum Mollusca; class Cephalopoda; order Octopoda; family Octopodidae; genus Octopus; species Octopus bimaculoides. The sequence goes on along the minus strand of NC_142934.1, from coordinate 10,973,202 downwards.
ACAACACACACACACACACAAGGTTTTTAGTTTCGACGCACTCTATTCTCGGTTGAAAACCTTCCGCTAACAACTTCGATTTTCATCAATCCGTGACCGATAGAATGATACATCGATTATGCATACGAACATCACATATATATATATATACACACAGATATAGATATATATAGCCTACGGGTAGCTTCTATTTTTTCTGTCAAAGAGGTGTTTTAATCCCTAGATCTACACACTGTTATTTATAGTTTTACGTGCAACAGGGCCACCCGTTCCCAGGAAGAATTCTTTCACCTTCTCTCCAAGCTTATAAATTCTCATGACGTCAATTATATATCTATTAGATAGATAGAACGATAGATAGATAGAACGATAGATAGATAGATAGATAGATAGATAGATAATGTATGTACGTATCGCCAGAAATCATTAATAAAGTAATCCCCACTTTCTTCCCCTTTAAATATACCAGAAAACGAAATTACACAAAAATAGAGAAATTATTCATAAAAATAGACAAACACAAAAGTTATTTTAAGATGATGAAAATATCTCATCTCTTACGTAATCACATGTAAAGAAAACAAATCCAGAGAATGGATGCGTGTGTGTGTGTGTATATATATATATATTTTTATTATTTATTTTTATTTTATCTAGTTTCAGCTCACGAGCTGTGGCCATGCTGGGGCACCGCCATTATTATATATGTATATATATACATATATATATATATATATATATATATATATATATATATACATACACACACACATAAATATATAGCAATAACTATTGATGACTAAATAGATGAAATATATATAAACACGTATATATATATATATATAAATTAAAATAATTACATGTGATCTTCTAGCACATTAACAGTCCACCTTGTGGTCTCCTTTATATATATATATATATATATATATGTATGTATAGATAGATAGATAGATAGATAGATAGATAGATAGATAGATAAAGCGGGCCAAAACTCGAAAGAAAAAAAAAACGCGTGGTCGTCTCTTGGTCGACGCACCCTGTAAACTTTTAGCCGCAGTTGCTACCCTGTTTCAGAGCTGCAAAATCTAAAATTAATATGTTAAAGCAAACTTGAAACCTCTTTGTATATAGAACGAAATTTCATTCGAATGAAGAAAGAGAGGGAGGAATCAGTGAGTGACCGACATTGCAGGAAGCCAGGCTAGGTTTTTAAGCAACAGGGAGAGAGCGGTCAACCGGTACCAGAAAAGATATCTAGGGTGACCCCAATGTCACACCGCAATTAAGAGTTTCTGAAAAAGCCTGCTTCTGCCTTCCTCTGTCCTTCTTCCTTGCTTGTTTGTTCTCCTCACTCTTTCAGATTCATTAGAACGAAAAGTATTCGGCAAGCTTCATCAATTCATTTATTATTATTATTTTTTTTTTTTTGCCAAATACTGGTAGGATTGTAATAAACGGCATTTGTAATATATTCTATAACAAAACTCGCCTTCCTTATATCGGATACACTTCCCTTAAAATAATTTGAAATACTATAGAGAAAATAAGAGATATTAGTCACACCACTGTGATTTATATACAGAATAAGATTGTATTTGTGTATGTTTTGTGTTACACCCCAGTGATGTATACAGAACAAAATTGGGTACCCAAAATTGTAATTACACGCGCAAAATTGGGTACCCAAAATTGTAATTACACGCGCATATACACATACACACACACATATATAACTGTTTATATTAAAACATGCATGTCTATATAAAAGCATGTGTGTTTATGAAAGTATGGTTATGTATATGCAAGCTTTCATACACGAACATATGTTCGGGTGTCTACATATATATGTGCGTGTGTGTTTGCTTATATACAAACACTTTTGCGTGTACACACGCAGAGCTTATCCCTAGTGATCGAGTTATCTTCTAAAAGCGCCTAAAATGCCCAACACACAACGCCTTAAAATTAACAGCCGCGATAAAGGGCAGCGGCACATGTACTAGTTTGTTGGTGTGAGCATGTTTTAGTTTAAACCACGAAAATATAGAAAAGAAGAAGCAATGTACTTCACATTTATTTTCTTTGCTGCGAAAATGGTTTCGTGTTAGACAACTTTACGTAAAAGGCCTTTTCAGCACAGAGATGTCAAACTTCCTTTTGAGACAATCCCAAATGCACGCACCGACCAAAACCAAGCAAGAGCATGTGTGTGAAATTAATGGTTCAACTGCTTCGTGGGTAGTAAATTCTTATGTTTATTTTATACACATAAAATTGCGTGTATGCACACACTATATAGACGGCTGTAGATGTTATAGTATTATTTATATGGTTACATTGGCAAAAATGCTTTCCCCTCGATATTGTCTGGAAGTGTGTGAAAAAAAAATTGAAAAACCCCGTCAAAACGGAGAAAATGCAACTTATGTGGGTGTGCTATTCCCAGACCTTCACTGTGATATTAATTAAAAAGGAAAATAAAAAAACACAGATAATATAATGAACTTAATTACCATTAGCAACTAGGTTTAAATAGTACAAACAACAAGGAAAAAGAGAAACAAGTTATAAATATTCGACTAACTTTTACAAATTTATGTAAAAGGACATTTATATAAGGAGCAAAGAAAATTTAATGTGACATTAATAAAAGACAAAACTTGATGTTACGATCAACGGATAATAGAAATGGACAGAATTTAATAGTGTTTAGGCAATCAAATTCTTTTCAGTAAATTTCAACCTGGTGCTATAGTCAAGAAACGGTAAAGAGACGGCGGAGTTTCGAAATAGTTGTTACCATCTCTTGGAGAAGGAAAAGAAAAAGCAACTGGAATGCTTTTTTTTTAAATATATTTCTTTTAGAATCCCTGTTTTGTATAACGAATTCCAATTTTGAAAGAATTTTTTTTTAATTCTAGAATTTCAGTTTTTAATATTTTTACCCCACTCCCCCAATTCTGTTTTCCATGAATGAGGTAGTCATAGCTTTTCCGAAACTCCGCCAGTGAGAGGCACAATTTTTACCATTTTTTTTCTTCCTTCGCGCCTATCAACTACGGTACAAAAAGATGTTTCAATTTCCAAGACAAGGGACAATGTCCCAAGCACACAAAAATGAATTGGTTCGCGCCATATAAGTATTGAAGCAGGGACAGCATATATATATATATATATATATATGTATATATATATATATATATATCAGATCCTTTTTATAGGGTCATGGCCTGAAATTTAGGGGAAGGGGATAGCCGATTACATCGACTCCAGTACTTGACTGGTACCTTTATTTTATCGATCTCCCTAAAGAATAAAAGGCAAACTTGAATTTGGCGATATTCGAACTCACAATGTTAAGAGTCGGAACAAATACCACAAAACAATTTTCTCTGGACACTAACAATTTCTGAATAATTTTTTCTTTTAATTTTTTTTTCCTCGATTCCGAAAGGATGAGAGGCAAAGCGAAACTCCAAGGGATTTGAACTCAAAACGTAAAGAATAAAGCACTATTTTTTTTTTTTTTGCCGACACTCTAAGCAATTTCTAAATAATTCTTAACAATGATAATAGTAATAATAATAATAAAAGATTTCTTTTACTTTTAATTTGTTTTTTAAAGCCGCTTTCAAAAGTTGCCTTTCACCTTTAGAAGAGAGAGAGAGAGAAAGAAAAAGAGAGAGAAAGAAAAAGAGAGAGAGAGAATTGGAGGGATGGGTATTTGTTAGAAATGCGAAGGAGGTGAGTATGTGTCGACGCGCATCTACAGACCTTTTGCGAGCTGTGTGTTTAAACAGGGAATTCCATACATCAAAACATGAAGTGTCCAATCGTCAGTGTAGCTGAAGAGCTTCCTGAAGACTTAATGTAAACACGAGCCGAGATGTGTTAGCAGTCAGTAAAAGAACTGGCAGTGCGTGGAGCGGGGTTGCGGTCGGGGACACACACACACTGCCGAGTGATTGAGGAGAGAAGATAGAAAGGGACAAACAGAAGTCGGCGAGAGAAAAGACCATAATAGCAGAGGTGTGTGTGTGTTTTTAGAGAAAGAAAGAAAGGACTGAGAGATAGATATGGAACAATGTAAAAAGTTTTATTCTTTTTAAGAGAAGATAGAGTTGGCGGGTGGCGGGTGGACAAAGCAACTGAATTTTAAATAGGATACTTTTCAAGCGGCACCGCAACGCATCAACAAGGAAATAAAAATGATGACAAAAGCCTGAGAAATAAATAACAGACAATAATAATAATAATAATAATAATAATAATAATAATAATAATAATAATAATAATAATAATAATATGAGCTTGCAAAAAAAAAAAAAAACCCAAAACAAACGCGAAAACTGAGAGCAGTTTAAAAGCTTTAAACTTTAGCATAAACATCGGGAGATAGAGAAAGAAGATAATTAAATCCTATTAATGGAGATTTTTTTTAATTAATCGTATTGTTACTAATTGCAGTGATTACTCGGTGATTAACACACAAATCCATACGTACATACATATACATGTGTGCGTGTATATATATATATATATATATATATATATATATATATATATATATATATATATATATATATATATATATATACATATATATATATAAAGAGAGAGATGGAGAGAGAGTGAAGTGTGTCTAGGAGTGTGTAAGTATTATATATATACTTTTGTGTGTCGGCAATTGAAGAGGAATGTTAAGATATTCACAGCTATTTCATTCATATAGTTCTATAATAAATATTGTTTTTGGAAGATAACAAGATAAAAACATGGTGGGGTTGAGGGATAAAAGTGGTGGGAGTGAGACGGTTACTTTTCGGGGCAACACAGTAACATAGATGAAGATTTGGAATGAATGAATGAATGAATAAATCAGATTTAAACGTGGATAAAAAGGAGAGAAAAAAAAAGTTTGGATGTTGGATTTCGGATTATCTTATCTTTATCCAGTTACTTTTATCATTTATTTTATTTATTTTTTTTTTAAATCTATTTCGTTCTGGCAGTAGTCTGGACGACATCTGAGAAAAAGGGGAAAACGGTAGGAGAAAAAGAAAAAAAAAGGGGGAAACTTTTCTTCCTATAAGCGAAGCTGTATATAAGGAAGTTGTAATGCAAAAATGCTACTGACAGGATTTCTTTCACGAAACGACTGCAACTGGGTATGGATCGTATGAAAAGCGAACTTAGGGGGCAAAAAAAAAAATGACTAGCTTAGATGAATGAGGGATGGAGAACGATGTTTATATAGGCGACAGTGGACAGAATTGATGACACATCAAAAGAACGTAGCGCAAACGATAACAAAGCTAAATAATGTGTGTGTGTGTGTGTATATATATATCTACACATACATACATACATATATATGTGTATGTATGTATTATATGCACACTCACTCATACATGCATAGAGAGATTACTTACACATTCACGCTATAATACGATTCTAGAGTGATACTAAAAAAAGATCATACGTGTCTACAGCAGGTATAAAAATCACATGCACTATATATATATATATTACACATACACACACTTGCATGTGTGTATTGGCTGTTCGGTAAGAAGCTTGCTTCCAAACTACATAGCTTCGGGTTCAGTCCCACTTGCATCTCGGAAAAGTGTCCTTTCCTCTAAAGCTTTGTGGGTGGATTCGGTAGACGGGAACTGAAAGAAGTCCATCGCATGTGTGTGTGTGTGTGTTTATGTATCCCACCCCTTTCACAACCGATGTTAGTTTGTTTATGTACCCCCGTAACTTAGCGGCTCATCAAAAGTCTCCGATAGAATAAGTACCAGACTTTATATATATACACACACACACACAAATATACATACATACATACATACATACATACATACATACATATATATATATATATATATATATATCGTTGCTATGACGCTAAAGTTCGTAAGTCCAAAACGTTGCTTTTTCGGGAAACGAAAGAGTAGTTTCACCATTCCATAGAAAAACCATTATACTACACTTTGACAATTCTTGAGATCTGAAGCTGCCGGAGATACGATAGTTTGACCAAAGGAACCGGCTATTGCAAGCTAAAATAATATTGAAAAAAAAAAGAAAAAAAAACGCATTTGGCCAAACTTGGACATACGAAAGTTTAACATAATAGCAACACTATATACTGGAGTTGATTTGTTCGCCTAAAAAACTGGTGCCCCAGTTTATTGACAGAAACCAGAAACAAAAATATAAACTTCCTTAAGCTCTGGAACTCTAACGGACCAAAAGAGTAACATACGTTGTGACTTCCGTGCACAAATCTGTAAATCTGGCAAAGCGTGTTCGTCTCCAACTGGGGTCACAGATTCTTACCTGAACTAAACTAATGAGAATCGATTCTAATATAGACTTCGAAAGGATGAAAGGGGTGAATTTATTTGACTAAAATTCTACAAGATGGTGCCATAGCATAGCTGCAGTCTGATGATTGTAACAAGTAGAAGATAAAATATATATATATATATATATATATATATATATATATATATATATATATATATATATATATATATATATATATATATATGCATATATGGGTACAGGATGTCACCAACAGTAAACAACATGAAATACGAAAACAAATGAGTTCACTACGCAAATAATGAGAGAAACAAGTGGAAAACAGGACAAGTAACATAAAGAACGACCCTTCATCAGTTGTCGGCTGTGTATCTACTCCTCATTTTGAGCATTGAGCGACAATATGAGTCTTTAAAGACAGTTGTTACCATAAGTACCAAAGTAAAATTTGTGATTTGCGGAGGGTCAAGGTTGGGAACAAAAACAGGACAGTGGAGACATACAAGGAAACCAAACGGAAACAAACATGGAGGGTCGTTAGAACAGAACGAAGGTGAAATAGCGAACGCTGGAGAAATATTTTGTTTGACAAGCGAAAGAGACAAAACAGAGAGATAGATAAGATATGTCCAACCTCTAGGACAGCCCTGAAAGAAAAGAAAGATAATCACGTGAGGAAAAGGAAAATGGATGATGGTCATGTGTGACCAACGAGAGAGACCGAAGGAGAAAGTAGGGGATGGTGTAGTGTCACTTATGTAACTAACACAGATTACGAAACAGCTGTCAACAAATAGAATAAACAACTCTTCTCTCATTTCGCTTCTATAGTATATGTATAGTATATACTCTTTTACTCTTTTACTTGTTTCAGTCATTTGACTGCGGCCATGCTGGAGCACCGCCTTTAGTCGAGCAAATCGACCCCAGGGCTTATTCCTTGGAAGCCTGGTACTTATTCTATCGGTTCTCTTTTGCCGAACCGCTAAGTTATGGGGACATAAACACACCAGCATCGGTTGTCAAGCAATGCTAGGGGGACAGACACACAAACACATACACACACACACATATATATATATATGTGTGTGTATAGTATATATATGTATATGTATATATATATATATATATATATATATATATATATGTTTGTATATATATATATATATATATATGTTTGTATATATATATATATATATATATATATATATATATATATATATATATATATATATATATATATATATAGTGTGTCTACGTAGTAGACATACAAACATGGTAAATTTAACTACTCTGTAGATTATATAAATGACGAACAACCTTAATCAATTTTCGACCCTTCGTGGGGTCGCATCAGAGGTGTCCATATCACTTGACCAATCCCAGAGAATGCCGCATCCAATATCTTTATAAACACAACACACACACACACACATATATATATTTGGATATGGTATACCTATTCTGAGATGAGATCCATCTGTTTTGTGAATTGTTACTATAAAAGAGAGTGACCTTATTTCTTTTCCTCTTTACATACTGTATGAAATATCTATCACACACACACACACATTTTTCCGACCAGGCGGTCAGATGTCATTATACTTTGCGAGGCTGCAATACACTTCAGTTCTTTACTTCACTACCCCCGCTTTTCCAGTTGGATCTCAAAATGTTTCACTATGTGGTCTTCACATTCATCCTGTGTGTATATAGTCATGCACACTCATATAGTTAGAGAGACATCACTTTCCTCTCTCTCTCTCTCTCTCTCTCTCTCTCTCTATATATATATATATATATATATACATATATATATATATATTGTATATATATATATATATATGTAAATAAATATACATATATGCGCATACATATATATATATATGTATATATATATTTATCAACATATATGTACATTTGCATGTATGTGTAAGTATATATATATATATATATATATATACATACACACACACACACACATACATACACATACATATATATATGTACATGTATATGTGTATATATATATATGTGTATATATATATATATATATATATATATGCACACACATCTATATATATATATATAACTGTATTTGTGAGTGTTTATATAAACATACATGTGTGTGCATATGTAGGCAAACACAGGTGTACATAAATGTATATGTGCTATTACATGCGGCCATACTGGAGCACTGCCTTAGGGCTGAAACGTATAAAAGAATATATCATGTATATTATATTTTTTTCCATCGATATGATTTTATATATAGGTAGAGAAATATCATTATATTCGTTTTGTAAATATAATATACAATAACATTTGTACGAGTGTGTAAGCACCACACTATTTCAAGGGCGAAATTTGTGACTAAACAGTCATTACTCGATGGAATTTGGGGTTAACCCCTCGTAACTTTTTTTATCTTTTAGAATTCTCAGAAAATTTTTGCGAATTTGTGTGAATACCCACACGGGTATTCATACGATAATGCTTAGAAATATTGTTTTTGTGTGTGTGTGATTTAAGGGCGTTAATTCCCAAAATCAAACAATGAAGGGTTATATAGTGTACTTAAGCCAGAAGTCCGCTCATTATTTATCTTGCCACAGGGCCACAAATTTCGGGACTTATTTTATCGACCCCAAAAAGACGAAAAGCCAAGTCGATCTTGGCAGAATTGGAATTCAGAATGTAAAAAAACGTTAACGATTCTTCAATTCCAGTTTGCCGCCTTAAGTCGCTATTACTCTTAAATATTACTTCGATTTCACCTGTACTTTTCAAGTCCTTTATTTACTGTATATCAATAACAAAAATCTATTAAAGTACATACACACACACACACACACACGCAAGCAAGCACATACGTACATTCAGAATATAGCTGGCGTACATACCGCACACTGGCATCGTA
>NC_142934.1:10958946-10961446 GCF_046866305.1 Octopus bimaculoides | reverse complement strand
GAATGGATTGAAGAAAGCAGTGTTTTCAGATCTTAGTAACAGGAAGTATTAAAATAAACTTCTTTCGCTCTCCTGCACACACACATACACAACCACACACACGCACTTGGCAGCGCGCGTGTGTGTCAGAATTAACTTTATTTCTGCGATCGTCGTACACAAAATAAGAGTTTCTTTCAGAAAATGTCCAGGAAAGGAAGTAATGATATTTTGGCTGGTAGGAAGAGAAGAAAACCCGTGGAGTGGGATGGCTAAATAAATGATTTTCAGAAGATAGTACTTACCAGCACCGCGATAGAACCGTGATGAGAGTATGTATACAAAGTTAAGCAGTGTGTGTGTGTCAGGAAGCAGCGAATCTAACCAGAACCATTCCTAATCGTATTTCAATGACGGGAGTTGCCTGGTTAGGCCAAGAGAGAGAGAGAGAGATTCTGTGTATGTGTGTGTGTGTGTGTAGAGGGCTTGTAAGGAGGTGGGAAAATTTGTAAGTAGCTGAAGCAGGTTCCAGTCCAGCAAAGACCTAATTATTTTCAAGCCTTGCACTGACTGGGAAAAAATCAAATCAAAACAAATAGATTAATGTCAACTACGGAGTGGAAAATGATCAAAGTAATTAACAACACCTAGCTAATATGTTATACTGACCAGAAACTTTACAACATGGATAAGATTTACAGCAAATATCAACAGTAGAGAGAGACAGACAGACAGGAACGTGCGAGAAGATTGTTTATAAATCGAGAATAACGGTAAAATAATAATTGTAATAAATTCTTGGAATTAATAATTTCCGATACTGTGTTCCAAATTGATCATTCTTGAACTGATTGAAAATTTATAGGGGTGTTCTGTCTCTAAAAAGAAGGGTGGCAAACTTGAATAGCATCAAAATAGAAATCGGAAAAAAAAAGGGGTGTCCACAGTGCTTCATTTATTTGTCTTAGTTCTGTGGTAGAATAAAAACTTAACTTAGGGAGCTTGATAAAAAAAAATCAACATAAAAAGATTAATAACTATACCAGTAATGAAGAAAAAACTTGTGATGTTCGTCTCTCCCAGCAAAGAAATAAACTAAATAAATCGAGACACCAAACTGAAATCGAAACTGTTTTATTATGTTCCGTAATAGTACAACTATTTTTCTTACAGATTATAAAAAGCTTTGAGTTTTAAGAGATTCGCTGATAGAAAAATCTCGAGGTTTATGCGTCAGGTGTTTCAGTGAGTGAGGTAAAGAAGATCCTTTCGATCGAAACTCGAAACAGTATTTTGCCGAAATTGTTCACCGGTTCTTTCCTTCCTTTACATCAACACCACAGGGTTTAACACTGTGCATTCTGAGTTCAAATATGAAAAACTATGCTATAGCTAATATTACTAATTATTGAGCTGGCAGAATCGTTAGCACGCCGGGTAAAGTACCTGGCGGCATTTTATCCGCTTTTGTACGATCCGAGTTCAAATTCCGCAGAAGCCGACTTCGCTTTTCATCAACAAAATGAATAATAGGGGGTCGATGTAATCGACTTACATCATCCCCACCCCACAAATGTGATACCAATATTATTATTTTTTTTTTTTTTTTTTAGAAATAGCGAAAATCTCGAACGCAAAGAAATAGCTGCTGAATAAACAGCTTCAGAAAATCGGGTGAAATACCCCTCCCCCCTAAAGGACGTTAAAAAGTTAGCAGCAGTTGTTACAGAGAATCGAACTCTACACCTCTCAAATTCTGGAGGAGCGCTCTGTACCAGTGAGCTAAACAACACCTAGTGCCAGTGAAGAGAAATGGTTCCAATAGAATCGAAACCGAATCGAAGACAAGCCTTACTGACAGTTTAGCGCCACGCCACAGCAACTAACAAAAGTCGGGACAGGCGTCTTGCGCGATACTTCGAACTGCTAGAAGTAGCAGCCGAATATTCTTCATATCACACCCTAACCTCGCAGAAAATAAGGACACACGAGATAAAGATGGTCGGATTCTGAATGCTTTTCGTCATATGTGGTCTATTCGATCAGGGCTGACCTAGGGTTAAACAATAACCGTCACACCAAAATTCTTCCAACTAACAAGCAACGAATTCAGTGAATCAGAAAATTTGTTCACACAAGGCAACACACGAGTGCAGATTTGTGTGTGTGTGCGTATGTGTTTGGATAATGTATGTGGTATGTGTAAATACATACATACATACATGCATACATACATACACATGTATGTGTGTATAAAATCAGCGGAAATTTACTAGTGATTCAAGAGCCGAAAGTTTCGTGCACAACATGCATGCATGCATACAAATATACTTTACACACACATATATACATATACATTCACACATGCATACGTATACATACACACACACACACACATATGCAAACGTATACATACATAAACAGACACACACACACACACATATATATATATATATGAGTCGAGAGTTTATATATTATATATAATCACACACACACGATGTACTATATGAGCTGAACATAG
>NC_142934.1:10938946-10953946 GCF_046866305.1 Octopus bimaculoides | reverse complement strand
AAGGATTAAGGAGTGTACAAAAAATATGTATCTATTTTAAGGTGTGTAATACATCTATATAACATATACACATGTACATTATATAAAACATCTATAATGCATACATATACACTCATGCAGATAGATAGATAGATAGATAGATAGATAGATAGATAGATAGATAGATAGATAGATAGATAGATAAACAAACAGATGGATAGAGAGAGATAAATACAGACAGATAAATAGATAGAGAGACAGTCAGACATAGATAGTCAGAGAGACTGACAGACGGATATAATCCGAGCAAGTTTGACCCGACGATAATATACGCATATGTAAACAGTGGCGTAAATGAAAGTAAAAGTAAAAGCAGAGAAAGCTATTAGACATCATACTATGTATTGGAGGACGAAAAAAAAATTCCCTCTCGTACGAACATGCACTGTGTGAATGTAATTTGTACGTGAGACTATTTTTTCGTGTTTAATGTACAGACATACTGAGACAGACTAAAGCACACACAGTATGTATGTGTATGTATAATACAGACATATGCACTGATCGTGTAAACATTAGTCAGAATATCTTTCGTGCATTAGCGAATAACCAAACCCTTTTGAATTCGGTGATCAGGACACAATGACATGGGAATAGGTTTCGGAAAGGAGTAGGGTGGAGGGGGCTTCACAGCAATTTATAGCTCATCGGAAGCTGGTGCTAGTTTATTTATTAAAGGAGAACCAACACAATACGAAGTCAAGTTTGTATACAGATATAGGCGTTTGTATATATATATATATATATAGATGATACGAGATATTTTCCGCTGAAATTATATAGCATTATATTTTACAGCATTGTTAAAACATGTGCATATACGATAGATTTATACACATAAATAGTTAAGCCTACCTTCAGACGGCTATTCATGTTTTAAGATATACGTATATATATATATATGTATGTATATATATGTGTATATATGTATATATATGTGTTCTTTTTCTGGGATTATTGTTGAAAGTTATGAAAATAACTCGCTTATGTCATTCCAATGTTTTAGTCTTTCTATGTTATAGATTTATCCATAGACATTTAGTTTCGTTGAAGAAGTCGTCTGGCTGTCAGTAGCAACACTGATGTCATCCTCATCCCGCCGGTGGCCACAGACTGACCTCCATATTGAATTGGACAGTAGTTAATGACGTAGTCGTCGCTGATTGGCTACGCCGCAGCAGACGCTACTTTCGTTTACTTTGGCGGCAAACTATGATGTAGAGTCACCTCTGGTCATTTTCTTCTATAGATGCTAATTTTGTACTATGTAATGGGACTCTTACGTACCTGTCGGGTATTAAATGTGTAATTGACCCAAATGAAAACGGACGATCAAGGAGAGTCCTAAACAGTGTTAATGTTTACTAAACCAAACTTATTAAAGCTACGAAATAGTTAAATACAGAAACAACATAGAAATAAGTTCAAATTAAGTGTTTTCCAGATAGTGTCATTGTTTTAAATGTTCCCATCGTAATTAATTTCTGTCTGAAAATATTTCTGTTCATGTACCACATCGGAAATTAATAATAAGAAATTATCAGATGTTTTTATTTCTACTTCTGTTCTTTTCTTTTTTTTTACTTGCTTTAGTCACTGGACTGCAGTCATGCTGGAGCACCACTTTAAAGGGTTTTAGTCAAACAAATCGACTCTCGTACTTATTTTATTGATATTCTTTAGTCGAACTGCTAGATTGCATGGGACGTAAACTAGTCAACGCCGTTTGTCAAGCGGTGATGGTGAAACAGCTAGACACACACGCACGCACACACATACAAATACACACACACACACACACACACACACGATGTGCTGCCACATACTTTCGTCTACGAAATTCATTCTTAAAGCATTGGTTAGTCAAGGTAGTAATAAAGTGCACTTGCTCAAGTGGAATTGAACCCGAAACCACGAAGTTGGAAAGTAAGCGTTTTAAGGACACAGCCAGCCATACCTGCGCCCTATTTCTTGAAATCTTGTTAAAATGTCACTCAACTTGCTTTTCATTCAACTGGATTCGATAAAAATAAATACTTGTTCTGTATTGAAGTTCGATCGTATTGTCTGCTGCTTTTCTCCAAAATGCGTGATTTTATGCTAATATTAGAAATCAATATTTTCTTTTTCTTTATTTTAATTTATTATTTTGTTTGTTAAGAGTCATTGGACTGCTGCCATGCCCAAGCACTGCTTTGATGGGTTTCGTGAAATAAACCAATGCTAGGATTTATTTTTTAAGTCTAGTATTTATTCTGTCAGTCTCTTTTGCCGAATCACTAAGATGAGAAAATTTAAACAAAGCAACATTGGCTGTCAAGTGTTAGGGGACACAAACATACGACAGGTTCCCACACAGTTTCCATCTATCAAATTCACACACAAGATATTGGTCTGCTTGAGGCTATAGTAGAAGACATTTGCCCAAGGTACCTCGTAGTGAGACTGAACCTGAAACCATATGGTTGCAATGCGAACTTCTTAACCACACAGCCACGTCTACGGCTATATAAAAAGAACTTTAAGATCTTTTCTGTTGCTGTCACAGTTTTTGAAATTTCAGAATCAAGTGAAAATTTTCAAATTTGGTATATCGATAGAATTTTTCAAGCTAAATCTAATTTTGTCATTCACTTGTTCCAGAAAAAGTTTAGAAACATGTTACAGAGGTTTAAAGTTTGATCACTTTTAGCCAATCAGAAAACAGGGTACTTTCTGAAATTCTTCCCATTTCATTTGACGTAGTAGACACATTTTACTTATACTGGCCAACAGAGGCTGTGAGGACTGATTTGCTTATGGCTAGCCTATAACATCAGCAGCAAAAATTTAATCAGTGCAAGTAAGAGTAAAAGGATTTTATGATCATGAAACAAGTGGAAATCTCTCATGACAAACGGAATGCGGTAATTGGGAATATTCACAACGCTGGTTATAAAATTGTTAAGAAAAGGCATGGGATTAAGTATCTGGAGATTTCTGGATGATAAGGTGAGAAATTTATAGAAGAGTTTACCAAGATTATCACTTACATAGATTTATCTGTAGAATAGGTGTTTAAAACTGATGAGACACTGTTGTTCCGACGTTATTGCTTCAGGAAAACATTCGCTACAGCTGATGAGAGTTTAACTTTGAGAGTTAAAGATTCCAAGATCAGATTAACTCTGCTGAGATATGCTAATGCTGTAATGCGTCCCTCAATATGTAGCTTGCAGCAGTAAGCAAATGCATGTGCACCCTTTGTTTTAAAGGTGTGGATATGTCAATGTTGCATTATTACCATATCATCGTTGCAATCAACTCCGTTGTTCCAGTCGATCCGGTCAATGGAACAGCCTGCACGTGAAAGTGGCTGAGCACTCCATAGACATGCTTACCCTTTAACGTAGTTCTTAAGGGGATTCAGAGGGCCACAGAATATGACAAGGTTGGCTCTTTTGAATTACAGGTACAAGTCATTTTTGTCAGCTGAGTTGGGTGGAGCAACGTGAAATAAAGTGTCTTGCTCAAAGACTCAATGTGCCGCCAGGAATCGAACTCATGATCTTACAACCGTGAACAAAATGCCCCAACCACTAAGCCACATGCCTTAACACATTGTATTACTACGCTAACAAAAAAGGCAGCGAGCTGGCAGAAACGTTAGCACGCCGGACGAAATGCTTAGCATTCTGAGTTCAAATTCCGCCGAGGTCGACTTTGCCTTTCATCCTTTCGGGGTCAATAAATTAAGTACCAGTTGAGTGATGGGGTCGATGTAATCGACTTAACGTCTCTCCCCAAATTTCAGACCTTGTGCCTATAATATAAAGGATTATTACACTAACAAAAAAGGGATCACCAGCGATATATTTTTCTTATTAGTTTTACAAAAGTTTTGCATCAACAACTCTTGTGTCTACTGCAGAAAACCAGGACTAGATGCCAAATATAAGATTTAGTTATTTCTAGACAATTGTTATGCTTATCTTCAGAATGAACTTCTGATCGAAATAATATTTATATTATGAACTTTTTTCCTAACTCTGGTCCCATTGATTTAGTTTTGTAACCAAGGTAACTTCAGATAATGGAAGACTAATCTAGTATATATAATGCACAGTATATGTGCGTATTTTGACTAACGCATACATTTCCACAATTCTCAACCGATTTTCACCAAACTTTACACACACATTACTTATGTGCCAAGGATGGTCATGCACTATAACATTTTGCCCGAAGCTCCCGTGTAAATGGACAAACTGGGAAAAACGGTGGTCTACACGGATTTTTCTCTAATTCATTCTATGCACGTAGATTTTTTGTATGTAGGGTCTTCCATATTTTTTAATCTATATGGTCGTATATTGGCATGAAAGAATATTCTTTAGTGGTTTTCATATTTTTTTGATTTATTATTTATTTATATGTTGTAATTGCGTATTATTACTTTCTATATTTTTTATATGTGTATTGGTGCATATTGTTTGAGGGTTTTGGTTAGAGAATATTATAAAAGTATCTATTTTTTTATTTCGACTGTTTTCTGTACTTTTTTAATCTATGGTCGTATATTTGCATTACAGAATATTTTTAGTTGTTTTCACATTTTTTTTTTATTTATTATTTATTTATATGTCAAACCGTCCAAAGGACAAGTGCATTTGCTAGTTATGTATAAAGACAATTTCCTGAATGGTGTGCTGTCAGTAAGGAACAGATGTATGGGTGCGGAAGCATGCCTGTTACTAAAGGGGTACACTGGACAGCACTACCCCCTCACAATTCAATGGTGTACCCTCAAGTTTACAGTGATATACTTAATTCAGAACTCGCTTTGGTATTATTACAAACCGTTGCCAAACTAGAAAGTTCTCAAGCACCTCCTGGCACCAAAGTCTGGCAATAGGTCTGTGCAGAAGACTTCCAAAGGAGTTTACTGTGAAGAATGCATTATGTGAATGCATGGAATGAATAATTAAAGACATTCTTGGACATGCCTGGCGCCACTTCTGGTCAGAATTTATATTTAGAGATGCTGTTAGAGAAAGAGATGAACTCAAAGAATTCCAGATGTAAAGAGGGAGAAAAAAAAAAAGATTATGTTGTAGACACAGGAGTGACTGCATTTTGTGATCAAGTAGCTCACTTTGTAACAGTGTAGTTCAAGGTTCAATTCCACTGCGAAGCACCTGGTGCAAATGTCTTCTATAACATCAAACCGACCAATGCCTTGGGAGTGATTTTGGTTGACAGATATTGTATGGAAGTCTATTGCACATATGTGTGCGTGTGTGTGTGTGTGTGTGTGCATCTTTGTGTCTGTTTGTCTCTCCACACTCGCTTGACAACCGGTATTGGCTTATTTACGTTGGTTTGAATGATAACTTAGTGGTTCAGCAAAAGATACCAACATAATAACTACTGGAGTAGATCTGTTCAACTAAAAGCCTTTAAGGCAGTGCCCCAGCATGGCCGCAGTCCAATGACTGAAACAAGCGCTGGATAAAGATAAAAGATGAACCACTATACCTCTTTATATACACAAATAGTATACCATTAGAATCAATCAATAAGTTGGCAAAAATAAACAGATATCGATGATTACTCTTTTTTTCTTTTACTTGTTTCAGTCATTTGACTGTGGCCATACTGGAGCACTGCCTTTAGTCGAGCAAATCAACCCCAGGACTTATTCTTTGTAAGCCTAGTACTTATTCTATCAGTCTCTTTTGCCAAACCGCTAAGTGACGGGGACGTGAACACACCAGCATCGGTTGTCAAGCGATGTTGGGGGGACAAACACACACACACACAGAATTGCTAATAAAGCAAATACCACTTGAAAACCATTTTTTAAAAAAAAGGCCACCATATTTGGTTCTGCATGTATCTTCTTTCGTAAGCAATGATCATCTTTTTGGAGTACAGCTATAACTACTGTACTGTACAAAACGCTATTCTCAAAATTTAATCTAAATTTCATCTTGACATAATCTTTTTTACCCATAATACATTTTATCCAACTAGTTTGGCTTTTAAAAATATCAAACAGTGAAAATATATTTTGATAGTATTATTTAACTATTTTATAAGATTAAATCTTTTTTTTTTTTCCATAAATATAAATGTTTTATTCCTATTTCAGCGAACAAGGAGCAGAAGTAACCTTCTTTAATTTTTTTTTTTTTACACCTTAGTAAAAGTGGTTTTCGCCTAGTGTTGCAGTTCCATGAAATAAAATTGTGTGGGTATGGCTGTATGGCTCAGAAGCTCACTTTGCGACCACGTAATTTCCGGTTCAAGTCCTACTGCATAGCAACACAAGCAAGTGTCTTCAACGATATATTTCTTTATTGCCCACAGAGGGGACAAACAAGAACAGACAAAGGGATTAAGTCAATTACATTGATCCCAGTGCATAACTGGTACTTATTTGATCGACCCGAAAAGACGAAAGGCAAAGTTGACTTTGGCTGAATTTGAACTCAGAACATAACAGCAGACGAAATACTGCTGAGCATTTCGCCTGGGGTGCTAACGATTCGGCCAGCTCGCCGCCCTAAGTGTCTTCAACAATAGCGTCAGGTTCACCAATGCCTTGTGCGTGAATCTGGTAAAACGAAACTGTGAGAAGCATGTTATATACTCTTTACTCTTTTACTTGTTTCAGTCATTTGACTGCGGCCATGCTGGAGCACCGCCTTTAGTCGAGAAAATCGACCCCAGGACTTACTCTTTGTAAGCCTAGTACTTATTCTATCAGTCTCTTTTCACATCCATGTCTTTTTTTGTGGTGTGTTAGTCCTGCTGTTTTGGGATTGTATGGAAGATCATCAGGAAGCGAGTGCCTCTTGAGGAGCTCAATGCTGACATGTAGGATGTTGTTCTCCACTTTATTTTTACCACTGAAAACCTGGAAGCAAAGTGTTACAGTCCAACATAGTCATTATGCCTCTAATGTATTAGTTTCCGTTTTTGATATAAATACTTAAGAAGGGAAAAAAAAGTGACTTGATTTTTAAGAGAAATTCAGTTGCTATTCTTAATCGACTGAGCGACGACTCTTCTTCAAGTATTTGCGAACCAATATCAAACATTAGGGAAATATGGTTCGTTAATATTATTTCCCTATTTTATAACTCTTGATCTTATTATTTTAAAAATTATTTCATTATTTATTTATTTCAACTCCAACAACCCTTATGGATTGTCTTTGAGATTGTTGGTGGACATGAAAAAACATTTCCACTGGATAAAGAAGGCACTTGAACTGAAAAAGCATATACGATGCAATGAGAAGGATTCGTGGAATGAAAAATATTACTTCAAAAGAGGAAAGTACAGTGACATAATCTGCGTTGTTTAAATGTTGATTTGGAAAGGTTTAATAGAAAACTGGTTGGATGTCATAATGTAGACATAATACAAAAATATAAAATGTTATCGCCTGTTGGGTAATGTTTCGTTTTATGATCTAGAAAATGAAGGAAAATTTTAAAACGCAAAAAAAGGCTGGGTTTCATATGTGAGCATAATACAAAAATATATAACGTTATCCCCTGCTGGGCAATGTTTCGTTTCATGATCTAAAAAGTGAAGAAGTTTAACATGCAAAAGGCTTGGTATCAAATGTAGAGATAATACAAAAAGATAAAATGTTATTGCCTGTTGGGTGATGTATGTTTCGTTTTATGATTCAGAAAGCGAAATTACTGAGGTCGGTAGAGATCGGCATAATAAAATGAAAGTAAAATAATGTTCAGTAATACTCGACTAAATGATATTGAAAGAATGTTTTTCTTTGAAATGGAAGGTTTCTTTTCGAAATCGTCTCTAAGAAAATGCTGACCTTTTTACAATTGTAGACAACCTCATTAACATCAGTGAGCTGAGTGGAAGGAATTATGCTCTTTTACTCTTTTACTTGTTTCAGTCATTTGACTGCGACCATGCTGGAGCACCGCCTTTAGTCGAATCCAACCGACCCCAGGACTTATTCTTTGGAAGCCTAGTACTTATTCTATCGATCTCTCTTGCCGAACCGCTAAGTGACGGGGACGTAAACACACCAGCATCGGTTGTCAAGCGATGATGGGGACAAATACAGACACACAAACATGTGGAACCTGAAAACTAAAACACTACTTGTTGTCATAGGTGCCCTAGGAATGATAGCAAAAGGGGCTGATTGCTGCCTAGCTCAGATACCAGGAAACCCCCAAATGGCAGAAATTCAAAACATAGTGCTCATGGGAACTACCCATATCCTACAGAGTTCTTACAGCTGGATGCCCTTTCTAACGCCAACCACTCTGAGAGTGTAGTAGGTGCTTTTAGGTAATTTAGCTGAGAATAAGACAATTCGAGATGTTGTGGGTTTTATTCCTGTATAGGAAATATAAGCCTATTATAGTTTTATTTTTTTTAAATGGTAATGTGAAGCAGAAAATGAACAATATTTACTATTTACTCCTGACTGACTGATATTTTAATATATTATTCCCTATAGAGCTAACCAACATTCACCTATAAAAACCTGCCATCTTGATTTTGTCTCCAATACATGTACATGAAGAGTGAGACTGACGACGTTGTGGCTGGCACACTGTTTCTCAGACGGCATTTACTTTAGAACAGCGTCTTAAACTATTACTAAAATCAATGTCTACTTATGCTGACATAACCATAACATAATAGAGGTCAGCATAATCAGTAATAGACGGGAAACATTCAGGGATAATTCCACGTGAAAATTTCGTCTTTAAATACCTCCCTTTTAGAGACAAGTACATTTTCTAACATCTTCAGTGAACTATCACACTCTTGGAAATTCGGATTCTCAACTTGACAGAAACCAATTTTATTTGATCATCAACGAAAGGCAGCCGATACTAAACATAATGTTAGCGTGTTAAAATGCATAAGTATACAACTCCACGTATATAACTCTAGGTGTATTTACCAATCATGATGACAGATTTAGACGTGTATATGTCCTTATTGCTGGCTCGCTATTTGCTTTGAATTTGTTATTCATGCATATTGGTGGCTATTGATCGCATTACTCGCTGACCAATGGCCATTTCCGTCCTCGATAATTCATTGCATACAATAAATAATAGACATATTCTGACTCACTAGCTCGTCAACATAGGTATGTGCAATCGACCATCACTAGAGATAGGATCTCCCTATTTCAATTAACCTGAGATTTACTTATCATTTGGGGTAGGTCTAGTGCTGCACACCAAGCAAATTAAGCGATCACTTTGGTGGGGCTAAAATATAGAGGCGTCTAAAGAAAAAAGGCCATGGTACTCTTCTATTTCATGGTTCTGGTGCTCAAATGGTACTCATTTTATCAACCCCGAAAGGATGAAAGGCAAAGTCAGCCTTAGCGGAAACTGAACTCAGAACGTAAAGACTGACGAAATGCCATTAAGCATTCTGCCCAGTGTGCTAACAATTCTACCAGCTTGCCGCCTTACAATGAAGAATTCCAACCACGTTTCATGGATTGCTATGTCTACAGCTCTTTTATAGGATCCAGTGGCTAAGGACATCATCAGGAGGAACCACATCCGGTTTCGGCCCCTGCTCCCCTACCGTTAGGAGAAGAAAGAAAGATGGCCGATGGTCGTGTAGGAGCCACGTGAGCAAGGGGGAGGAGCAAGAGAGAGAGAGAGAGAGAGTGAGTGACAGAGTAATAGGACAGAGTAATAGGACAGAATAGTGGGAGAAGAGGAGGCAAAAGAATAAGAAGAGAAAGAGAGAAACACGAAAGAGTAAAAAGATTGTATAGAGTGCACATCAGAATTATAAAGATAAAACTTACTTGGAAGAGAATGCATGGCGTTCAATCATATAATAATATAAAATAAAATATATATATATGCATATATACATACGTATATGTACATACTTACATGTATAAACATATATATATATATGCATATATGGGCACAGGACATCACGAAATGTGTACAATAAAAAAATATGAAGCATGAGTACATGGAACATGAACTATGCTTTCGAACAATGAAAGACACCAATTTTGACCCTCCACAAAATCCCAAATTTTATTTAATTTGCTTTGCTGGAGCAACTGTTTTATCGAAAGTGTATATTGTTGTTAAATGCTCGAAATGTGAGACTAGAAAAACTGTCAACAACTGATGAAGGGTCATTCTTTATGTTCTTTGTTTTGTTTCCCATTTGTGTCTTTCGTTGTTTGAAAGAATAGTTCTTGTTCCATGTACTCGTGCTTCGTATTTTTTTGTTGTACACGTTTCATGACATCCTGTGCCCACATATGCATATATATATATATATATATACGTATAGATGTATGTACATATACGTATGTATATATGCATATATATATATATATATATATATATATATATTATTTATATTTCATATATATATATATATATTATTTATATTTCATATATATATATATATATATATATACACACGATGGGCCGCTTTCTGTTTCTATTTGTCAAATCCACTCACAAGGCTTTGGTCGGCCCAAGGCTATAGTAGAAGACACTTGCCGCCCAAGGTGTTGTATTAAGATCAAAATAACAGTATTCCAACCGAATTCTATGGTTTGGTAAACATTTCCATCCTCACTTGAAAACTTCTTCCATAATCAAAGAATTTGTACAACCACCAATACTCCTTGGTACATTATCGGGCAGTAATGCAGCAGGGATTCGAAACTGAACCTCATACTTGGGAAGCAAGCTTCTTCACTACACACACACACACACCTGTTGAATTATATTGTTGAATTATGTCGCAGTTGCTAAACTGAGAAATTAGCATTTCTGTATGTTAGTGACGAACTGGAAGAACGAACTTTCAGCACAGCATGACTGGATAAATAATTTATTCACATAGAATTCAATAGTCTGGTACCATAGGTTTCGTACAAATATATTCATACCTATTCAATCGGAATTTGAATAATGGATGATGACTCTGCTATTTTAGCTCTTGCCACTGAAAATGGTTAAGTTGTCATCTATTATTCAATTTCCGATCAGACTAACATATGAATTCTCTTAAAATGAAAATAGACACACACACACGCGCACGTGATATATATATATATATATATATATATATATATATATATATATATATATATATATATAAATATATACATGTGTCTATGTGTGTGTAGTGTTACGCTGCCAAAATACGAGGTGGTCATTCAAGACGAATACCGCAGTATTGCAGCGTTCGTACAATATGTCTATGGTTATGAAGGATGTAAAGATTGCTATTCGGTTCTGCTAGTGTTTCTCTCACTAATATCTCATATGTGTGTGTGTCTGTGTGTGTGTGTGTGTGTGTGTGTGTGTGTGTATGTATATCATTCCATACCTACCATCACTGAAGAGCGCAGGGTTACATAATCGGACTGTTATTTAACATCTCGTTGAACCCCTAGTACGAAACCGGCTGGTAATGGATATATATTACTGTACACTTTGATTTATATATATATATATATATATATATATATATATATGTATATATATATATATATATATATATATATATATATATATATATATATATATATATATATATACATATATATATATTAGGAAGTTAAAAGTTATGGTCGGTCATGATGACAGATTTAGACGTGCACATGTCCTTATTGTTGGCTCGCTACTTGCCTTGAATTTGTTATTCATGCATATTGATAGTTATTGATTGCATTACTCGCTGACCTATGGTCATTTCTGTCCTCGATAATTCATCAGATACAACAAATAATAGATGTACTCTGACTCACTAGAGTGTCAACATAGGTTTGTGCTATCGACCATCGCTAGAGATAGGATCGCCCTATTTCAAACGACCTGCGATTTACTTATCATTTCGAATAGGTCCAGTGCTGCACACCAAGAAATTTGGTGATCGCTTATCTGAAGACGTCTAAAGAAAAATAGCCACAGTACCCTTCTATCATTGAAGAAATGATGTTGTTGTTTCAGCAGTGGAAGGATTTTGGATCATCACTAACTGAACAGGTAGTGGGTACGAATATATACAAACAAAATAAAGGTTTTATGACTCCGAGACAGCAATAGGACAAGATGTATGTATAAGGGATGCAATAGAAAATGAGGTGTTATAGGACTGGAAGAGGAAAGTAGAGAGGTGAAAAGATAGAGTGAAAGTTACAATGAAAGGTGGGGAAAGAAAACGAGCTCAGTGTTAAGGGTAAAGGAGAAAGTGAGAGCCCAGGAAAAATGTGACAAAACATGTCAGCGGTCAAGCGAAAAAAAGAAGTTGTTGGTATAAATATGTGTGTGTGTGTACACGTACATCACATATATACATGCATGCATTTACACACACACACACACACTATTTAATACTTAATACTGATTTCAAAATTTGGCACAAGGCTAGTAATTCCGAGGGGTGGCTAAGTCGATTATATCGACCCCAGTACTCAACTGGTACTTATTCTATCGACTCCGGAATGATGAAAGGCAAAGTCGACCTCGGTGCAATTTGAACTCCGAACATCATGAAGGGCGAAATGCTGCTAAGCAGTTTGCCCAGTGTGCTAACAATTCTGCCAGCTCACTGCTTTAACATAACTTTTAATATTACAAACCCTGTACACCGGGGAGAATGCTTAGCGGCACTTCACCCATTTTTATGTTCTGAGCTCAAATTCAGTCAAGGTCGACTGCCTGAGCATCATGAAACTTTAGGTGTTTTCACTCAATAAACACTCCTAATGCCCGGTCTGGGAATCAAAACCACGATCCTACGACCGCGAGTCCACTGCCCTAACCACTGGGCCATTGCGCAGAAAGGAATATAACAAATTCTGTCCTGAAGCACGCTGAGTACGTGTTTATTATTTTTCCATTGGTTGTTCTCTAACTAACGAAACTCTTCATAAGATGAAATATGAAGTATAAATGATAGAAAGCACGTTTCCTATTTTCAAAAAAATATATATGTACAAATAAACGATTATGTGATTAATCTTATATTACTACAAATACAACAGAAGACACTGCCAAGAATATATTCGCATGTTTTTAAGCTCCGTTGTATGCTTTTCTGGGCAATCAAAAATCATTATAAGGAGATCGCCATTTCACAATTTCCTGCACCACCCAGAGAATCTGTCACAAATCTCAGAAGAATCAAACAGAGATTCCAACAGCGGCTGAAATGAACTCCAAAGATATAAAATGGACTTTGTTACTATTTCTTTTCTTTTTTTTTTTTTTTTTTTTCAGCCAATACTGCTAAGAGCAGGCAATGTTCCAGACTTAGGATCGATATCTGCAATAATAGTGATTATATCAGAGTGGTTAAGAAGGTTGCTTTGCAACCATTTGGTTTTGGGTTCAGTCCCACCGCGCAGCATCTCGGACAAGTGTCTTCTGCTATAACCCCAGGCTGACCAATGCCTTGTGAGCAAAACTGTGTGAAAGCCTGTCGTATTTATAAACATATATGTTATAATCATATATTTATGGTTAATACAGTAACAACATCAACCTTGACAATGACACAACACACCTCAGTACCAAAAATAGCGACTTTGTTATCACGAAACAACGTCGAGAGCCGGAAAAGAAAAACATCTGGTTATCTGAGACTGCGATGCAGTTTCCACTGTAGCAGGTAAATGAAAGGTAGAAAGATTATTAATTGATATGGCCTTTATATGATCGTTAAGAAGTAAGATATAACTTCGATTTGTTGTACACAGGTTATTTGCCATTTTGTTATCCATTCTGTAGGTAGTTAAGCTCATCTTTTTCGACTGCTAGGAGAATGGCTGAAAGCAGGAGAGAGAAAGATTAAAAGAATTTAGATAAATAGAGAGGGTGAAAGTTGTGTGGTACCTTGTATGAGGTGCTTCTTCTGCTGGCACCAAACAAAAGGAAGAACTAACTAAATTTAGGTTCCGTATTTATATTTTTTCAATGCTAAATTAGGTCAGGTTAAACAAAGGAATTTTTGTCCGTTGTCTGCCTTGACCTAAGTTTGAATCAAAAGCTCACAGGTTAACTGTTGACTCTCATAAATTTCCTAGTACTAATTCCACGAACAATAGAAAGGAACTTGTAGAAAAATCCAGGCTAGGTTTCGAATCTTGGTTAAGAATCTTAGAAGTGATTTGCTACACAGCTCTCAGTTAAAGTTGTTCACTTAATCTAAATTTCACACTTTTGGATTGTGCCTCGTCGAAACAAAATTTACTGACAGAATCTTTCGAGCATTGGACAAAATGCCTACGCTCTTTAAGCATTGTATTATAATATCGCTGAAGTAAACTTTTATTTTCATTCTTCCAGAGTTGATAAAATATCAGTTTTTTTTTAAAAATTTACAAGTACTGCGGTCAATTTAATATTCCTATAAGGCATCTTAGTCGTGAATGGAAATTACCACAGAATACACAACGGTATCCAATAATATTTGGTGGTTATGGCTGAGCAGAACACCTTACTTGATGCTTCACTAGGTCTTGTAAGTAAATACCTTATTGTTCTAGGTCCAAATACGATTTATTTTTTCCTACTATTAATTCAATCGAAAAATAACCACATTTCTCTCTCAAATATCGTTTTAAAAATCGTTGTTTCAAGATGCCTGTATGTAACTAAGTCCACAACGGACCATTTTTCCATATGAATCGAGTAAAATGAACGTCAGTTTGTTCAGATGAGCATGAATGAGTCTGTTGTAGATGCAAAAATACCGAATTGGTTACTTTGTTACTTTGTCTTTATTGCTTCGTGAATGGGACTCCGAAAAAGATGTGCGTATGAAGATGAGAAAGGGTGAGTGAGTGAGAATACCTAAAAACTCCAAAGAGTAGAGGTTTAAATCATCACTGACAATTTAACTATTATGTAAGACACAAGTGTAACAAATGAATTTATAGGGAAAAGGAATTTGTGTCTG
>NC_142934.1:10906446-10936446 GCF_046866305.1 Octopus bimaculoides | reverse complement strand
TTAGAAAAACTGAAGTTCTCTTGAGGCCAATTTTGCTTTCCATTCTTTCGGAGTTGATGAAATAGTTACCATTTGAACACTGGGATTGGTGTTATTGACTTCTCCCATCTTCAAAATTGTTGGCCTTATGCCAAGATTTGAAAAAATGAATAGCTTTTTCACTTAATATGTCCAGACAATGTCCAGAGGTTTTGTATACCCGAGTGACTCAATGCCTGTAAGAGAACTACTGAAGCGTATCATACTTCGATCAGCTTCGGAGATTTCCTGTACTGTTAGACTATAAAGGAAGAATATTTGGAATATCATCTGGGACTTACTAGCCAGTACCAAGCGCTATGACTATCCATGAGTAACATTTATAAGTACTACATGAGTCATCTGATGGCATGTGGTCTTGTGGTTAGACTGGTGTACTCACAATCGCAAGAGCACAGTTTCGCTTCCTGGACTCGGTAGCGTTTTGTGTTCTTGAGTTGGCTTGAGGCTATAGTAGTAGACATTTGCCCAAGGTGCCATGCTGTGGGTTTGAACTTGGAACCATATGGTTCGGAAGCAACTATGCCAGTACCTATATATGATGAAGGAGATTAGAGACCATCAAGAAAAGTGTACTATACAAAGCTAGTTTAAAAATCTAAAAAATCCAAATCAGATTGGAGCCTGGTGTAGCCATCTGGTTTTACCAGTCCTCAGTCAAATCGTCCAACCCATGCTAGCATGGAAAGCGGACGTTAAACGATGATGATGATGATGATGATGATGATGATAAGCAAAACATTCAAACACTGAGATTTGAAATCAGATGTCACTACTGTTAATATCATCTGTGGATAAATTTGAAAATTGATGATATCACCAGCAGAGACAGGTGGATCACAGGTGCAATAGCATTAAATAGCTATGAATTATAAATATATATATATATATATATATCTAAATATATATGACAAGCTTCTTTCAGTTTCTGTCTCCCAAATCTTCTCACATGGCTTTGGTCAGCCTGGAACCGTTGTAGAAGACATTTGCCCAAAGTGTTGCTCACTGAGATTTTTACCCATGATCATTTTGTCAATAACCAGATTCTTAACCACACAGGGAAACTTATGTTTGTGATAAAAACAACAAACATTATCTGATGAAAATAGAAGACTTTCTATCTCTCTCTCTCTCTCCTTCTTTCTCTTGCTCTCTCTCTCTCTCTCTCTCTCTCTCTCTTCCTTTGTATTAATGCTATGGAAACTGTAATCGAACACCGCTCTTCTAATTCCCCGTGATTCATGGGCCACGAAACATGACTACTACGCAAATACGCTGTACGTCTTCACTTGTTGTATAAAGCCTCATGTCTGGCCTGGTCGTATGTAACCAATAATTTTACACTTGTCCATTTCTAATGCATATTTGATTCTTGTAGATCAATAAAACATTGATGAACAAAGTCAACAAAACCTACACTCATTATCATTATTATTATTATTATTATTATTATTGATGTCATCATCATCATCATCATCATCATCATCATCATCATCATCATCATTATTTGATTTTTTTTTTTTTTTCTATTTACTCTTCGTCACTGTTGCTCTGAAAATACATTGTCAATAGCCTAGTTAAATTTATTGATTTCTGTTCAATAAAAGATTGCCGTGATGCTTACTGCTATAATGAGACAGAATGAAGTTAGTATTTGTTATCAATGATCACGATCATGTATGTGACAATGATGAGCGTTACGTTTACAATACGAAGCTGGAGGTAAATGTTTCTATGGTGCTTTGTTAATTTTTCTATTCCTTCATAAAGCTTCCCTTGTTGAGATTTTCACTAGAAAGAGGCTTTATGGTCTTCTTAATCTGACGAGAAAAGGACAGGTTTGGTTTGGTTTGTAACATCTTTAGCTCTTTATCGGTTAAGGGATCATCGTCATCGTCGTCGTCATTATCATCATCATCATCGTCGTCGTCGTCGTCGTCGTTGTTGTTGTCCTCACCATCATCGCCATCATTATCAACATCATCGTCATCGTCGTCGTCGTCATCATCATCATCATCATCATAATCATCATCATCTTCATCAACGACATCATTATCACCACTACTACCACTGCTACCACCACCACCATCACCACCACGACCACCATCACCACCACCACCATCCTACTCACACCACCACTACCACAACCATCACCACCATGACCATTACTATCATCATTGTCACCATCATCACCCTCTTCTTCCTCCCCTTCTTCTTCTTCTTCTTCTTCCCCTTCTTCTTTTTCTTCTTCTTCTTCTTCTTCTTCTTCTTCTTCTTCTTCTTCTTCTTCTTCTTCTTCTTCTTCTCCTCCTCCTCCTCCTTCTCCTCCCATCATCAACATTATTGTCATTGTCATCATCACCGTTGTCATCATTTTAATAGCCACTTTTCCATTTTCGGATCAACCTGATGGAATTATTCATTGAAGCAGATTCTTTTTCTGCAGCTGGATGCCTTTCCTGTCACCAACCCTCACTTATTTCCAAGCAAAGTAATACTCCTCCATGACTGGACATGTTTCCACCTATGTTCGCTGTATTTTGCTATCCATTCATCAAACAAGAAGAGGATGGGTTTGTAACATCTTTAGTTCTGCAGGAATTAAGGAATCACCACCACCACCACCACCTTTAGTTGAAGAAATCGACCCCAGGATTTATTCTTTGTAAGCTTATTACTATCGGTCTCTTTTTGCTGAACCGCTTAATTACGGGGACATAAACACACCAACATCGATTGTGTATAATATAGAACATTTATAAATGTTCTATATTATACACAGCCTTGGTCTTTTATCTCAGTACAAAATCCTTCTCTCTTTCCTTTCTTGAGCGTCCAATAATACTATCCATATCACGTCCTCACTTTGTTGTTTTTTTGTTTTTTTGTTATTGTTTTTTTTAACTATATATATATATATATATATATATGTGTGTGTGTGTGTGTGTGTGTGTGTGTGTATGTATGTATGTATGTATGTATGTGTGTGTGTGTGTGTGTGTGTGTGTGTGTCTGTGTTTGTGTTTGTCCCCCATCACCACTTGAAAACAGGTGTTGGTGTGTTTGCATCCCCCTAA
This sequence comes from Octopus bimaculoides, assembly GCF_046866305.1. Classification (NCBI taxonomy): domain Eukaryota; kingdom Metazoa; phylum Mollusca; class Cephalopoda; order Octopoda; family Octopodidae; genus Octopus; species Octopus bimaculoides. The sequence continues at coordinate 10,933,330 of NC_142934.1, read as the reverse complement.
ACTTAGCGGTTTAGCAAAAGAGACTGATAGAATAAATACTGAGCTTTAAAAAAAATATAAAATGCACTGGAGTTGATTCATCTGACTAAAATTCTTCAAATTTTGCAGAGGTCGTTTTGTCTTTCGTCCTTTTTGGGGTTAGGGTTGAGCTTAGGATTTGATGTAATCGACTTACCACCAGCCCCAAAATTGCTGGCCTTGTGCCAGAATTTGAAACCAACATTAGTTTCTTCTAAAGACAGGGCTTGCTTCTTCCCTTCATGCTACACGCTCAATGTCTCAATGTAGATCTACTTGCTTATGCGTATGCATTATTGAAAAGGTACAAAGCATCTTCATCAGATGTTGATGTCTGCGATACAAATGGCAAGAAGCTCCAAGCATCAAACTCTTTGAAGAAAACGAGCAGATTTGATGAAACTTATTAATATCAAGCTTCTCACAGACAATCCATTACAACCAAAGATGTTCAAAGACATTTCTCAGACATTCGGTAAGATCCGCCCTACCCTTTGAGTAATACAAATGAATAGCAACTTTTCTTTGAATAGAATTTCGCTTAAAGGTTAAAATCTCAAAGACATATTTTCTTGTCAGACACAACATCTGCAGAAATTGGCGCAGGAGTGGCTGTGTGGTAGGTAGCTTGCTTACCAACCACATGGTTCCGGGTTCAGTCCCACTGCGTGGCACCTTGGGCAGGTGTCTTCTGCTATAGCCTCGGGCCGACCAAATCCTTGTGAGTGGATTTGGTAGACAGAAACTGAAAGAAGCCCGTCGTATATATGTATATATATATATATATATATGTATATATATATATATATATATATATATATATATATATATATATATATATATATATATATATATATACATATATATATATATATATATATATATATATATATATATATATATATATATATATATATATATATATATATATATATATATATATATATATATATATATATATATATATATATGTATGTATGTTTGTGTATCTGTGTTTTTCCCCCCAACATCACCTGACAACCGATGCTGATTTGTTTACGTCCCTGTAACTTAGCGGTTCGGCCAAAAGAGACCTATAGAATAAGTACTAGGCATCCAAAGAATAAGTCCTGGGGTCGATTTGCTCGACTAAAGGCGGTGCTCCAGCATGGCCACAGTCAAATGACTGAAACAAGTAAAAGAGAGACATTTATTAATTTGAAAGAAGTACAAAACTCTAATCTCCTTCAAAGTAGGATCCTTTAACTTCAATACACTTATTATAGACCCCTATCCACTTTGTGAAGGTCCTATGGATGTTCTCCAAAGTAAAGATGTCCAGGACCCTTCTTATGGTTACCTTCAGTTTGAAGAACAACCAAAAGTTCAGGCAGCAAGGTCTATACTGTCAGCTTATTAGATGTAAAGCAATGGTATCTCAAAATTACAAGAATCTGGGACATTTATAACCATCGCTCCCCAAAAAATCGTCTCAAAACTTCTGGAATGCACCTCATACGTCTGGCTACACGTATACTCCCACACTTTATCACTTGTTATAAAGAACAAACGTAAAGCATAGCTTGTTAGCAGAGTTCCAGTACTTCCAGACAGCCAGCAGAGAAGTTCTAGTCAGTTTGGCAGTAAAACTGTCAGCCAACAGCAGTCAATAAACAAACAGACAGTAGTCTCAAAACAGCCACAGTTCAATCAGTAACCGACACTTATCCAACCAGGAAGCTCTTGTGTGGTTGCTCGACCTGCTAGAAATAACAGCCAAATCTTTCTCAAACCGTATTTTACTGTCTTGACCGTTTTCTTACCATATTTCTACTGAAATAAACTACTTTTGTTTTAATTAATTTTGAAAATTGTAAAGAATTTAATGAAATATTTTGTGTTTATTTATCTGGTGTTTGGAAGAAAAATTAGCATGGAATTTGCTGGAAGTTTTTTATTTTGATCCCTTAAAAACAAGAAGTTTGTCTCATGGAACCAGGGGCAATCTCAGGCAAGTTGGTTACAAAGGGTTAAAAAAGAGTAAGGGCACATTGGATAATGCAGTCCTAGATATACTATACCCAGAAAAAAAGATGATGATTAAAGATGGAAATCATTTCAATGTGTGTATTCAATGTGAACTGACATACATACATACATACATACATAAATACATATATGCGCACATACATACATACATGTATACATATATACATAAATACATACATACGCACGCATACATATATATGTATATATATATAATATATATATATCTATGTATGTATGTATATATATGTATGTATAGGAGTGGCTGTGTGGTAAGTAGCTTGCTTACCAACCACATGGTCCCAGGTTCAGTCCCACTGCATGGCACCTTGGGCAAGTGTCTTATACTATAGCTTCGGGCCGACCAAAGCCTTGTGAGTGGATTTGGTAGACGAAAACTGGAAGAAACCTATCATATATGTATATATATGTATATGTATGTGTGTGTGTATGTTTGTGTGTCTGTTTGTCCCCCACCATCGCTCGACAACTAATGCTGGTGTGTTTACGTCCCCCATAACTTAGCAGTTCGGTAAAACAGACCGATAGAATGAGTACTAGGCTTACAAAAAAAAAAGCTCTGTGGTCAATTTGCTTGACTAAAGGTGGTGCTCCAGCATGGCCGCAGTCAAATGACTGAAACATGTACCTTGCCTACCGAGGCGGCATGTCCCTGAGACACACATATATGATGGGCTTCTTTACAGTTTCTGTCTACCTAATCCACTTATAAAGCATTAACCAGCTCAGGACTATAGTATAAAACACTTGCCCAAGGTTCACTCTGCTTTTCATCCTTTCAAGGTCAATAAAATAAGTACCAGTTGCATACTGGGGTTGATTACCTCCTTCCTCAAAATAACTGGTGTTATGCCAAAATTTGAAAGCAATATTGTTATTATTATTATTATTATTATTATTATTATTATTATTATTATTCAGTAGTTTTATTTTTATAACGTGCTTTCACTTCGCTACCGAGCGCAGCTCTGTGCGCCTTGGGTATGTGCTGTGGTTTGCTGTGGTGCTCTTATGTTTACTGTATTGAAAGTGTTTTGCGTAGAATGTGTGCAGTACCCAGTAGTGCAATTTTCTGTATGTTATATATATTTGTAAGTCCTGGTGTTTTTGTTATGTATTTGTCTGAATATTTTTTTATTATACCTAAGGCACCTACTATGATAGGAATTGTTTCTGTTTTTAGATTCCACATTCGAGTTATCTCTATTTCCAGGTCTTTGTATTTTGAAAGTTTTTCCATTTCTTTTAGAGAAACGTTGTCATCTGCTGGTATTGAAACATCAATTAGAAGGCATTTTTTTCCTTCATGATCTTTGACAACTATATCTGGTCTATTTGCCTTAATTTCTCTATCTGTGTGTATTGGCATATCCCAGAGTATGGTTGCTTTCTCGTTTTCTGTGACCTTTTCTGGCGTGTGTTTATACCATCTTTTTTCTGTTGCTATTCCATAATGTTGGCATAGCTTCCAGTGTATATAGGTCCCAGCTCTGTCGTGTCTGTGAATATATTCCTTCTTAGCCAGGACTGGGCAGCCAGAGATAATATGATTTATTGTTTCTTGTCGATCTCCACATATTCTACAGTTACTTGTTATATTTCTTTTCATTATGTGTTTTTGGTAATTTCTGGTGGGGAGGCTTTGGTCTTGTGCAGCAATTAAAAATCCTTCAGTCTCTGCTTTAAGTCCTGAGCTTCTCAGCCATTGCTGGGATTTTTCTCTGTCTATTTCTTTCGCATTTAGTTTAGCCCAGTATTTACCATGTAGGGGCTTTTCTTGCCATCGTTTTATCATGGTCCGTTGCTGTTCTAGTTTTAGTTTGGATTTCATTTGTTTTATAGCTTTTGTTGTTTCTTCTTCTTCTTCTTCGTATTTGTTAGGTAGATTGATTTCTTGTTTGTATTTGTCAGCTTCCTTAAATACTGAAAACAGTTTTTTGTTTTGCTCGTGTTTTGTGGCTATTTGTATTAGTTTCCCTTGCTTCTGGAGTAGGTATTTTTGCAGTCCTATGGTGGTTATTTTATAATAGTTTTCTAGCTGTATAAGACCCCTGCCACCTTCTGTGCGTTGTATATATAGCCTTTCTATGTCAGATTTTGGGTGGTGCATCCTATATCCTGTCATTATTTTTCTTGTTTTCCTGTCTATTTTACATAGTTCGTTTAGTGTCCAGTTAAGGATGTTGTAGCTGTAGCTTATAACTGGGACAGCTAAAGTGTTGATACCCATTATCTTGTTTTTAGCATTGAGCTCTGTTTTTAGTATTGATCTAACTCGTCTGTAGTACTCTTTCTTTATTTTTTCTTTCATTTGTGTATGTTGTATCCTATCTAGTTCATTGACTCCTAAATACTTATATGGTTGGCTTTCGTCTAGTTCTCTTATTTCATTGGCTTTATCTAGTGTTATATTGCTACTTTTAACTAATTTTCCTCTTTTCAGGGTTGCTTTGGCACATTTTTCTAATCCGAATTTCATTTCTATTTCCTTGGTAAAGCCGTGTACTGTCTGTAGTAGTGTTTCTAGCTCTTTGTCGTTTTTTGCATATAATTTTAGGTCATCCATATATAGAAGGTGGCTGACTGTTTTTCCATAGCATTTGTAACCGCATCCAGTTCTATTTAGCAATTCTGTTAAAGGTGTGAGTGCCAGGCAGAACAGGAGTGGAGAGAGCGTGTCTCCCTGGAATATTCCTCTTCTAATGGGGATGGCTTTCGTTTTCACAAGTCCCTCTTTTGTTTGGAGCTGTAGCACTGTCTGCCATTTGTTCTTATTATTATTATTATTATTATTATTATTATTATTATTCTTATTATTATTATTATTATTATTATTATTATTATTATTATTATTATTATTATTATTATTATTATTATTATTATTATTAAGGCAGCAAGCTGGCAGAATCGTTAGCACTCTGGGCAAAATGCTTAGCAGCATTTCATCTGTCAACATTCTGAGTTCAAATTCCACCGAGGTCAACTTTGCCTTTTATCCTTTCAGGGTCGATAAAATAAGAATCAATCAAATACTGTGGTTGATGTAATCGACTTACACCTTCCCCTGAAATTGCTGGGTCAGATGGCAAGATTTGAAACTAGTATTAACCCTTTTGTTACCGACCTGGGTGAAACTGCCTCTAACTCTGTAATACAAATATCTTGTTTTCAAAGGTCCTGAATTAAAATCTCCCACCAAACCTTAGTCACAATTTATGTTCCTAACACCCGCTTAATGATAATTAAGTTATTTTACTAAATCCTTTGTTATATTTAAAATTAATTGAAAGAAACACAGAGCGTCTCAACAGAAATACTGTAACAAAAGGGTTAAAATATATAATAGAGAAACAATTCTTAACCCTTTTGATACCAACTCGGCTGAAACCACCTCTGGCTCTGAGTACAAATGTCTTGTTTTCAAAAGTTCTGAATTAAACTCCTCCGCCAAACCTTAGTCACAATTTATGTTCCTAACACTAGCTTAATGATAACCAAGTTATTTTACTAAATTCTTTGTTATATTTAAAATTAATTGAAAGAAACACAGAGCATCTCAACAGAAATATGGTAACAAAAGGGTTAAGGCATATTTGCTAAATGCTAAAGTATATTTGCTTATTATTTACATTATTTACATTTGACGGATATTTGTCCTCATCTTGTATATTTGCTTATGTTCTGTTCCATTTAAATGAGAGTTATGAAGTGTCGCAAATCACCAAGGAGTGTCTATATGTATGACTCAGGGTATCAGCGATGAACAATGTTTCAAAAACGACTCTGGTGCATTCGTCCTTAGAGACAGTGAAAAGAAAGAAGCCCGAAAAAGTATAACTATGTGAAGTTGTTCATTCTGAAGAAATATGAGTTGAATAGTTAGGGATTGACTGCCTAAAAAGGGGGACCCATCATTCAAACTTAGCTTCAATATCGTTGGGAAAGCTATTAATGAAAACGAAGGCAGAGAAAGCAAGCAGATTTATCTAGTTGTTGAGATGTTAAAAACATCAAGCAATGTTGGTCATGCGTTAGTCACTTGCTTAGTTAATCAGGTAAAGAAAGAATATTTTATATCTCAAATAACTGACATAGCTTTTATCATTATTAACTGCTAAAAGTAAAAAGGGTATATACTGCAAGAGATTCTACAGCATCTTTTGTATACTTGTTGCTTGCACTGAGCACTGAGTACACAGCACATTATTTTCATTATTTACATTGTTTACGTTATTTACGTTATTTACATTTGATGGATATTTGTCCTCATCTTGTTTATTGTTGGCACAATGTTTCGGCTGATATACCCTCCAGCCTTCATCAGGTGTCTTGGGGAAATTTCGAGCCTGGGTTCTCATTACCAAGGTATTTTCTTGATGTTATTATTATTATTATCATTCAGAAGGGCATCCAGCTGTAGAAACTCTGCCAAATCAGATCGGAGCCTGCTGTCACCTCCTGGTCCACCAGTCCTCAGTCAAATCGTCCAACCAATGCTAGCATGGACAGCGGATGTTAAACGACGATGATGATGATGATGATGATGTCACTACCTGGAATCAAACTTGGAATCTTGGGGTTAGCAGCCTGCACTCTTAACCACTACACCATATGTCCGTGGGCAGTTATGGAGTGAATTTTTAGGGCTTATAAATCTAATATTTTCCTATTCTTCTTTAATACCGGTTCCCATATGCTATTCATATCTGCACTTGGTCTGCTTAAGAGGTTGTTGTGTCCTAGCATATGTGCTGCTTCTTTTAGTTTCTCTGTCTATTATTTTAACTTCATCCCACAGGGGGAGTTGGTCTCCATTTTCCCATACATGATCACCTATACCTGATTTATCAATATCTCCCCGTGTCACAGCTTTGCGATGTTCCTCTACCCTTATTTTGAGGAGGCTGAATATTTCGCCTTTCTATAACTTACCACAGCTGCATATGTGTATATATATATATATATATATATATACCATCATCATCATCATTTAACATCCATTGTCCATGTTTGCATGGGTTGGACGGTTTGACCAAGGATGGCAAGCTGGAAGACTGTACCAGAATCTAGTCTGATTTGGCAGGGTCTCCATGGCTGGATACCCTTCCCAATGCCAACCACTGCAAGAGTGTAATGGGTGCTTTTATGTATATGTATATGTATATATTTACATATATATATATATATATATAGAGAGAGAGAGAGAGAGAGATACTGATATTTATACATACATATACATTTGCTTATACATGTATCTAGATGTATGTATATATATATATATATATATATATATATATATATATACATATATATATACACATATATGTATATATATATATACACACATATATATATGTAAATAAACTCATACATATGTATGTGTGCATTTGTGTGTGTATATATATATATACATATATATGCACATGCATATGTATATATATGTACGTTTGCATGGATTTTTTAAATAGTACATGCATACATATTATATTTGTATACACTTTTGTAATTGAAGCCTATTTAGTGAGTCATACACACATACACACACACACGCACACATTTTATTTATGCCAGTCCAGTAATATCGAAAAGTTTATCAAAATTGCATTGCACATGTTAAGCAAGTCTGATGACTCCCTTTTTTCCTAATCCATATCTTTATCTGCAAAATGTCTACAGCCTTTCTTTTTCATTTTTATTACAATTTCAGATCAGTTTTTTTTCTTTTTCCATCAGCTTTGACAAACGAAACGGAAACTATGGAGGACAGCCAATCAAAATGTTTGATGGTGACTCACAAAATCAACACACGAACTAAAGCCTAACTTTTTTTTTTCCTTTTTTCTTCCTTCTCTTTTTGTTTTATCGCATATTGTTGTATATCACAGGTAGTATATTGATTCTGTGCAGTATTTTAACCAAGCATTTGTAGGCTAGGGAACAGCTTAAATTATGCGGTCTATTGGCACTTTCACACTGAGTGGTTGACTCATCGAATAAGTCGGACCTGCTTGCTCAAATTTTATTGATCAATCAATCAGTTAGTTTCCTGGCTGTGACCGTTTTGGCTGTGTCAGATATGTCACCCAAGGATTAAGACTTGAAACACGTCTGATTTGATTAGGAGGTGATTTATTCGTTATATTACACAGAAACCATCACACAGATTTACTGTCGTACATAGAGATTTTCCTATTTTTTTCATTTCCTTATTTTATTTCAGATATATTTCTTTCACAAATCTAACATATTAAAATAGACATTGCTATCTATTTAAAAGCTTTCTGCAAAATTTCTTTTTAACATTCATGGTATTCTCTTAAAAAGATGTTCCCGCTATTATTTTGTAGATGCCAGCCGACTCAAAATAGAATAAGCATGACACTCAAAAAGATATCGCCTCGACTGATAAACTTCAATTATATTTTTGTGTTTCTTCTTTAGACATACGCTTGCTGTTAAGTAGTCGGTATTGGTTCTGTTTGAGCCAGAATTAGATGATAAAGACATCAAAAATGTGCAATATCCGTACGGATATGTATTATGAATAAATTACTTAGAAGTAGAGTGAAAAAGTACCGAGCTGCTAGTTAAAAATATGGTAGTTGAAGAAAAACCAATTAAGATTTAAGATGATGCATTTTTGGCGAAGCAGATGAGATAGGCTTTACAGATAGGCTACGGTGATGATGTTACCGCAGATCTGTTTAATTCACAGTAACAGAGGAAAACAGAAAGAAAAGTAATGATGATGATGATGATGATGATGATGATGATGATGACGATCATGATGATGATAGTACTAATAATATAATGATAATAATAATAATAATAACAATAATGATAATAATGGTTTCAAATTTTGGTTTAAAGCCAGTAAGTTCAGAGGGAGGAGTAAGTCGATTACATCGACCCCAGCACGTAACTGGTACTTATTTAATCAGTCCCGAAAGGATGAAAGACAAAGTTGACCTGGGCGGTATTTTTACATTCTGAGTTCAAATACTTCTAAGTACTGAGTTCAAATACTTCTAAGTACTGAGTTCAAATGCTTCTAAGCATTTTGTCTGCCGTGCTAACAACTCTGCCAGTTCATTGCCTTAATAATAATAATAATAATAATAATAATAATAATAATAATAATAATAATAATAACATCAATAATAATAATAATAATAATGATGATAATAACAATAATTGTTTCAAATTTTGGCACATGGCCAGCAATTTTGGAGGCAGGTAAGTTGATTTCATCTACCCCAGTGTTCTACTGGTATCTATTTTAGTGATCTTGAAAGAACGAAAGGCAAAGTTGGCCTCAACAGGATTTGAACTCAGAACACAGCAATGGGTGAGATACCGCTAAACGTTTTACCTGGCATGTTAATGATTCTACCACCTCGCCACCTTAAATAATAATAATAATAATAATAATAATAATAATAATGATGATGATGATGATGATAATGATGATGATAAACCCCAAAAAGAAATAAAAGAAGAGTAAAAATAAAACCAAAGATTTCCACCGAAGTATTCTTGAGGAAAAAAAAAAATGTTTAAAAATACAAAAAGAAAGATAAGGCAGAAAGAATGGCAGAAAGAAAGAAACTAATATGTTAGCAACAGAGAAAATGGTCTAGATTTTCTGCAGTTCTTGAAGAAGAGCAATGTCTTATTCTAGTTCAAATTGATAAAAGAAAAAAAAAAGTAATGTTCTTATGATTAAGAAATAACGAAAATTGAAATGCCAGTGGATATTTTGGTATATTTAAATATTTCTTCCCTCCTTCTCTTCATCTTATTCGTCTCTCTTTTTCTCTTTCTCCATATCCACCATCTTTACACACACACACACACATGCATGCATATATACATACAAATATATATATAGATAGACACATGTATATGATATATATTATGTGTTACATACACATTACACACACACACACACACACATATATATATGTTACATATTGTATCTCCCTTTCTCTCTTTCTCTTTGTACACACACACACATACATGCATGCATGCATATATACATACAAATATATATATAGATACACATACATATATAATATATATATATGTGTTACATACACATTTCACACACGCATATATATATATTACATATTCTATGTCCCTTTCTCTCTTTGTCTTTGTACATGCACACACACACACATTCATGCATATATACATATAAATACATCTAGATACACACACACATATAATATATATATATATCATATGTGTTACATACACATTACACACACACACACATATATCACATTATTTGTACCATTCTCTCTCTGTATACACACACACACACATATTTGAGCGTGACCGTTGCCAGTACCGCCTGACTGGCCCTCGTGCCGGTGACATGTAAAAAGCACCCACTACACTCTCCGAGTGGTTGGCATTAGGAAGGGCATCCAGCTGTAGAAACTCTGCCAGATCAGATTGGAGCCTGGCGTAGGCATCCGGTTCACCAGTCCTCATTCAAATCATCCAACCCATGCTAGCATGGAAAGCGGACGTTAAACGATGATGATGATGATTAGGGTAAACTAAGCCTTTAACCCTCTGGAGAGAGATAAAAAGAAGGGCTAGTAAAGTACAGGGTCAATGGTGTTAATTAGCCCTTTCCCTTCAAAACTTCTGACCTTATGCGCAAATTAGAACTCATTTATTACTGGTTTCAAATTTTGGCACAAGGCCAGCAATTACGGGGTAGGGGTAAGTTGATTGCTTCAACCCTCAGTATTCAACTGGTACTTATTTTATCAACCCTGAAAGGATGAAGGGCAAAGTCAATCTTGGCAGAAAGAATTATTTGTTATGGTCTTCAAATTTTGGCAATAAGTTCAACAAGTCTGGGTAAAGCATGAATTGATTACATCAATTGCGGGGCTGAACTAGCACTTTCTTTATTGACCCTAAACGGATGAAGGGCAACATTGACCTTGGTAGAAAGAATTCTTTGTTATTACGGCTGTGTGGTAAGTAGCTTGCTTACCAACCACATGGTTCCGGGTTCATTACCACTGCGTGGCACCTTGGGCAAGTGTCTTCTACTATGGCCTCGGGCCGACCAAAACCTTGTGAATGGATTTGGTAGACAGAAACTGAAAGAAGCCTGTTGTATATATGTATGTGTGTGTATATGTTTGTGTGTCTGTGTCTGTGCCCCCAACGTTGCTTGATAACCAATGCTGGTGTGTTTACGTCCCCGTAACTTAGCGGTTCTGCAAAAGAGAATTATAGAATAAGTACTAGGCTTACAAAGAATAAGTCCTGGGGTCGATTTGCTCAACTAAAAGGCGGTGCTCCAGCATGGCCACAGTCAAATGACTGAAACAAGTAAAAGGGTAAAGAGAAAGATCACCCTGAATAATATTTACACACTACTTTTCTGGTTAACCACTACGCCATATGCAAGTGGGCTACTAACCCCAAGATTACGAGTTCGATTCCAAGCAGTGTCCTGAACATTAATAATAATAATAATAATAATAATAATAATAATAGCATAAAAAAATACCTTAGGAATGAGAACCCAGGTTCGAAATTTCCCCAAGACACCTGAAGAAGGCTGGAGGGTATATTAGCCGAAACGTTGTGTTAACAACAAACAAGATGAAGACAAATATCCATCGAATGTAAACAATGTAAACAATGTAAATAATGTACTTTTCTGGTCTGTGTGATTTTTCTCTTTTGTTACGTCTAATTTTGCTTTTGTACCTGGCTTATGTCTTGTAGTACTCACTCACTTGGTAAATAAATGTAGAATAATACCAAGCACTCAAAGACAGCGTTAGAATTTATGACAGAATGAGGTATTGTGTTCACTTGACTTAACCAAGTAAGAGTTCTCAGTTAAATATATCTTTTATCTTTTACTTGCAAGTTGATGAATACCACCTATTAATCCCCTCCATTTCTTATTACTATATATATATATATATATATAGAGAGAGAGAGAGAGAGCACATTTTGAGAAAAATATATCAAAATTGGAATTTATAAGAATTTTCTAGATAGTGTCAATTTTAATTGCTTTCTTTCAGAAGAATTTACATACTCCAGACTAATTAATAGCAGCTTTCTTTATTCTAGCATTGATATAGAATTGCAGAGCGACTGTGATTTCAATGTTTCTATCAATAATTTATTAGTATCAAGTGAACAAATTTATGACACATAGTGTTGTATCTGTTTAACTCTGCTAATGATCTTTGGGAAGGCATAACTTCCACAGTTCTTAATTTTCAATCATCAGATCTTTAAATACTTATATATATTTATGAGAGGAGGTTTCAAGTAAAGAGAGTATAACAAAACTAACGGCGGTGCCCCAGCATGGCCGTAACTCTCCAGCTGAAACTAGTAAAAGTGTGTGTGTGTGTGTGTGTGTGTGTGTATACACATACATTATTGATGTTAAATGCATATATATGTGTGTGAATACTCACACACAAATTTATATACATTTCAATTTAGCCATCATTGTATGTATTTATATATTATACTCTCATATATGTATATATGCATACATATATGATTGTATATATATATATGGACATATAAGTATATACACATACATTTGCATACGTATGTATATGTACAAATACATATACACAAACATGCATACATACATACATACACAAACACACACACACATTCACGCGCGCACTATAAGGATTTTCTGCAATTCTAAATTGAGAAACGGCAAATATGCATACATATATATATATATATATATATATATATATATATATATATAAAGTGTAGTATATTGCCACTTAAGTGTGGCTGACCCCTAGGGGTGGATGTTACTGTTGCTTTTAGCCCCAGGAGGACAAAAAGCAACAGTAACATCCACCCCTAGGGGTCAGCCACACTTAAGTGGCAATATACTACACTTTATCGTGCAGTTACTGTTAATACTTCATTTAGAGAATTAACATTGCTTATATATATATATATATATATATATATATATATATATATATATATATATATATATATATATATGTATATATATATATATATATATATATATATATATATATATATATATATGTATATATATATATATATATATATATATATATATATATATACATGTATATATATATGTATATATATATATAAACAGATAGATATGTATGTTTGTTTTGATCATTATTTTTGGCGAATATACGCGATGCGATGGACGAAAGAAACAGGGAAAGAAAGAAAAGAAGGATAAAAGAACGGTGCCAGGAAGAAAAAATAATATCAGGATTAAAAAAAACTAGTCTGCTTGTGAAAACGTATGAGAATGTGTGAGAAAATCTAAGCTGGTAAGTAATAATGTCATATAGAAGTTCCTTTAAAAAATAGTATTTGGAGTCAAAAAAAAGAAAGAAACGGTAATAACTATGTCTAAAAATAAAATGGACAAGAAGAATAAAGTAAGATTAGGAGGACGAGAAATAGAAGGAAAAACTGTAAAAGAAGAAGAAGAAAGAATGGAACGAAGTCGCGAATTTGTAATGTTTGATGAGGTAGTGGAAGGGAACGAGAGATTGGGGGGGGGGAATGTGTAAAAGAGATCATTGTATAGTGAAAGAAGAAGGAGAAAAACAAATTTGAGTGCATGGAGGGAGGGAAATGTTATCGCTGAAATAAAGTAGTAAAGAATGAACCGCACGCGCGTGTGGGTAAGTGTTATGTGTGTGTGTAAGTGTTGTGTGTGTGTGTGAAAGAGAGAGAGAGAGAGAGAGAGACACACACACACACAAGAAGATAGATGGATAGATAGAGAGATAGATAGATAGATAAATAGATAGATAGATAGACAGACAGACAGATAGATAGACAGACAGACAGATAGATAGACAGACACACAGATAGATAGAGGGATAGGTAGATAGAAAATTGGAAGAAAGCAAAACATTGAGAATGAAAATGATAGGTAGAAAGATAGAGACAGATGAATGAATAGATATATGGATAGTTGGACAGATAGATGACTAGATAGATAGAGAATTGGAATTAAAAGAAAAAAAAAACGTTAAGAATGAAAACGATAGATAGATTGATAGACAGACAGATGGACAAATAGATAGGTAGTGATAGATAGATAGATAGATAGATAGACAAAGAACAACTAAAAGTAGTGAAGAGAGGCTATAGCATATATGAGGATACGTAGGAGATACATGAATGAAGACGGAAAAAATAAATGGAAGCGTATTGATGTGTGTACGCATGTGTATTCAGATGCGTGTGTGCCTTACACGTTTTTTTTTTATCTCTCTCTCTCTCTCTCTCTCTCTCGATACAGAAGGGGAGTTTACATAGTTCTGAATATGAGGAAGGTGAAGAAGCAAAAATAAAATGCTGAAGAGATTAAGATACAGAGAAAGGAAGAAAGGGTAGATGGAAAGATGGAGTTAGGAATAGAGCCAATGGCAAAAGAGAGAAAGAAGTGCAGAGCTAGGGGGAAAAAAGGTTAGAAAATGCTACGAAAATGATGTGCAAATAAGCCGGACATGATGGAGCGACAGAAAGAGACAGTGAGGGGAAAGTATAGAGAGATTTAAAGAAAGAGAGTTAAGGAGAAAAGTAAGCAATTAAGACACAGGAGTAAGTGCGACAATTGAGAGAGAGGAGCGAGAGTGAGGCAGTTGGGGAAAAAATTGATAAAGAATATAAAAGAATTTAAAAGATAAAAAAGTTAGAAGGGGAAAAAAAAACGGTGAAGAATGATGGAGAGTTAAAGAGAAAGAAAGGCAAGAAATTTTTATAGAGGGAAAGATGCAGACTCAAAGGAACACCGAGAAAGGGAAGAGATGTAATGTTATTTTAGAGAGAGAGGGGGAGCAATGTCAGACATATATATCGTGGTAGTGGTGGTGGTGGTGATTACGACGAATGAAAGAAAACAGAGAGAACTGTGGCAAACATAAAACAATGACGAAAAATAAAAAACCCAGCCAAAGAGTGGGTGAAAAATATGAAAGACGAGCGGCTGAATGAGAGGAAGACAGGCTTGAGGGAAGAACAAGCAATTGAGTGAAATACGGAGATTGAGAGAAGAACAGCATCTGAAAGGAGATTAAATATAGTGAACGAGGGAGAGAATTAGAAGAAAAAAGTGGTTATAAAGTGAACGATTGGTTGAAGAAGTGAATGACAGTAAAGAATTAACTCGGGATAGTTTGAGAGGAAAGGTTTGAAGAAAATAGATGAGAACTGTAGCTGGCAATTCGGTACGCACGACTCTTGTATTCTGTGTTGGTGTTACAGTTAAGTGAATGAACGAATCTGTGTAAGAGTTAAAGTTTTAAAAAGTAGTGGAAAGAGACAGGTTTAATGAATAAGAACGGTTTGAAAGAGGACAAAACAAAAAACAAAGATTGTAAAGGCTCCCAGTGGATAGGCAAGTGAGACAGATGTAATTGTATAGAGGGAGAAGTAGATATTAAAGCCAGACAGAATCAAAGAGGTTAACTCTGCGACGGGGTACGTACATACATACATACATGCGAACATGCATCCATACGCTAATCGTTTCTGTTTTAGCCACAAGGCTTACAATTTTGAAGGGAGGGGCAAATAGTCGATACCATCAATCTCAAGTACTTGACTGGTGCTTTATTCTATCTACCCCAGGAGGGACGAAAGACATACGCTAATATTCTTAAGCCTAACGATAACAATTATTATTATATATATCGACATTCTATCGGTGTCTTTTGCCGAACCACAACATTGGACGTAAACACACCAACATCATTTATCGAGCGATGGTGAGTGGGGCGACAAACAGACACAAAGGCACACACAAATACACACACACGCACGCACGCACACACACACACACACACACACACACACATATGACGGGCTTCTTTCAGTTTCCTTCTACCAAATCCACTCACAAGGCTCTGGTCAACCCGAAATTATAGTAGAAGACACTTGTCCAAGGTCCCGTGCAGTGAGACTGAACCCAGAAACATGTGGTTGGGAAGCAGGCTTCTTACCACACAACCACGCCTCTCTCTCTCTCTTTCTCTCTCTCTCTCTCTCTCTCTCTCTCTCTCTCTCTCTATATATATATATATATATATATATATATATATATATATATATATATTTATATATATATATATATATATATATATATATTTATATATATATATATATATATATATATATATATATATATATATATATATATATATACATATATCAAAATGTAACCAAATGTGGATCGTTGGCGATTTTTTTTCTTCCTCTCCTGTTTCTGACGAAGAGCTTTGCTCGAAACGTAAAACTACCTTCCTTTCTACCATGAGCGTCTGCTAAAACTTTGCATGTACCGCATCCTCGTGTTGTTTGTTTTCTTGTGTTTTTTCTTCGTTCTTTTGGGATTAACTATACATACATACATACATACATATATATATTTGTACCGGAGTAAGCACATAAAATATGCAACAAGGTAGAAAAAAGAGTACTCAAATACCAGAGGTAGAGTAATTTCTGCTGCTTTTAAATAAAGTATATATATTTATAAGTTGTTTATCGTTTTGTGACGTCCTTTGCCAACATATGCATATGTATATACGTATACATGTAAGTATGTACATATACGTATGTATATATGCATATTTATTTGACTGTGGCCATGCTGGAGCCCTACCTTTAGTCGAACAAATAGACCCCAAGACTTATTCGTTGTAAGCCTAGTACTTATTCTATCGGACTTTTTTGCCGAACCGCTAGTGTGTGGTGACGTAAACACACCATCAGTTGTCAAGCGAGGGTGGGAGGACAGACACACACACACACACACACACACACACGACGGGCTTCTTTCAGTTTTCGTCTACCAAATCCACTCATAAGGTTTGATCTGGCCGAGGTTATAGTAGAAGACACTTGCCCAAGGTGGCATGCAGTGGGACTGAACCCGGAACCATGTGGTTGGGAAGCAAGCTACTTACCACACAACCACTCATATAATTTTTTTCTCTAATTCGTTTCAGCCGTGCAGCTGCGGCCATGCTAGAGCACCATCATCGGTCAGTAGTTTATAATTCCGTGGAAAAGCAGACTCTAAAAAAAAAGCTTTAGGGTAGTAATACTTACAAGCTTGTTTGTTATGGCTGGTCAAGGAATGACCATTGGTTTTGCACCTTCAAAGTTCTTAGCGGTATGGGTGACTCGCGATACTCGTTGGCCGGAGGCAACAAGTCTAACGACTCATCCATGTCACCTATACCGCTAAGAACTTTGAAGGTGCGAAACCAGTGGTCACTCTCTGACCGGCCAAAACTAAAAAGCGTTTTAAGTATATAATACACACACACACACACTCTCTCTCTCTCACACACACACACACACACAAATTGATAGATACACACACACACATAATACTGGGGAGGCATTTCTATATAGCTGTTCCTTGGTGGAATAGTTGTAAATACTCCCGCCTGTCAAACGGTAAACCGAGAGACGATTACCCACCGGGGAGGCATTTTTACATACACACACGCATGCACGCACGCATGCATACATACATACATACATACATACAAACATACATAACACTGTACTTATTCCACGTCCTCACGTTGTTGTTTTTTTCGTGTTTTTTCTTGCTTGTTCATGTTTGAATTGACTACATACATACATACATACATACACATAAGCTATAAAACAATTTTTTTCAGCTTATCGAAGTTCGATACAGGAAAAATTTACAACATTCTACGTCAATAAACCACTGTTATTCCTGAAAGTTGTTCTTTTATACCATTTACCAACCACTCGAAGCTTACTATCTTCCTACACTTTGATCCGTGGATCTTAACTTTACAAACACACATATATATATGTATATATATATATATGCATACGCATATATGTGTGTGTGTATGTATGCAGTGTGTACATACATATACACAACACAGCTATCGATCTCACTTCATACACAAACATAAACACACACATACACATGTGTGTGTGAGGGAGAGAAAGAGAGAAACTGACCAAAAGGAAACGAGATATAAAACAACCGAGACTCAGAAAAGACGAGTTACAAGACAAAAACTGTATCCTTATATATTTAATAATCATTATTTGAACAGATTGATCTTTATTTCGAGGCGCAGGAGTAACTGTGGTAAGAAGCTTGCTTACCAACCACATGGTTCCGGGTTCAGTCCCACTGCGTGGCACCTTGTGCAAGTGTCTTCTACTATAGCCTCGGGCCGACCAAAGCCTTGTGAGTGGATTTGGTAGATGGAAACTGAAAGAAGCCCGTCGTATATAAGTATATATATATATATATATGTGTGTGTGTGTGTGTATCTGTGTTTGTCGTCCAACATCGCTTGACAAGCGATGCTGGTGTGTTTACGTCTCCGTAACTTAGCGGTTCGGCAAGAGACCGATAAAATAAGTACTAGGCTTACAAAGAATAAGTCCTGGGGTCGATTTGCTCAACTAAAGGCGGTGCTCCAGCATGGCCGCAGTCAAATGACTGAAACAAGTAAAAGAGAGAGACGAATTTTTTTTATTTAAATTCATATATATTTAAAATAAAAACCTTGTATATATATACACATATTACATTTTGATATTGTACTACATTGTACTATATTTCTAGTAATGTTGAAAAGAGAGAGAGAGAAAATTGGTTAAGGTTATAATAGGAGACAGTCTGAGATGGAAAGACGGAGAAAGGGAGAAAGAAAAGAGAACATGAGAAAGAAAGACAAGCAGGCATTCATTCATTGAAACAGAGAGATAGACAAAAAGATTTGAAATAGAATTAGTATAC
This sequence comes from Octopus bimaculoides, assembly GCF_046866305.1. Lineage (NCBI taxonomy): Eukaryota > Metazoa > Mollusca > Cephalopoda > Octopoda > Octopodidae > Octopus > Octopus bimaculoides. The sequence continues at coordinate 10,914,423 of NC_142934.1, read as the reverse complement.
TTAATACGTATCCACACACACACTCACATAAATGTATCTATCTATCCATCTATATATATATATGTGTGTTTCTATAATTCGGTTTATGTGCTTGTATAATAACGACGGAGGTGTTAACAATTACATCTTACTCCCACGCTGGCTATTTCTTTGACAGGCAAGAATCAAATGTGTGTATAACAGACATGTGTGTGAGTGTAGGGGGAATGAGTGTATGAACGTTTATACACACGTTCGCTCACACAATTTTTAATACGCCCTCAACTTCACGCGCATAATCACTTCACATTTCCACACACAAACACTCACTATAGTGGTTTCAAATTTTGGCACAAGGCCAAAAATTTCGGGGGTAGATTCTAGTTGATAACATCGACAACAGTGCTCAATTTGTACTTATTTTATCGACCCCCGAAAGGATGACATCGGTGGAATTTGATCCCAGAACGTAAAGACGGACGAATTGCTCTCTAAGCATTTTGTCCAGCGTGCTTTGACGGTTTAGCCGGCTCGCCGCATTACTAACACTAACTATACAAGCAAACCATATACACACATGTGGTAAACCCTATACAATATAGTCTTTACGACACAAACCGGAAGAGACGACGATGTCGTCCCATAATTTCATTGCATGGTTGACTAAGCTGGACCGGATGCTTTCTGTTATTTGTGACGTCTCCTCGCATTCTGAGTTCAAATCCCGGTTAATATGCTGGACTATAATTGCAGAAAAGCGAAAGTAAATTGTCATTAAAAAAAAAAAAAATGAGAGTAAATTGTGATAAAAACTGGAAGAGACGACAGCAACATCCCATAATTTCATTGCATGGCTGACAACTTTATGAGTAGAGAGGTTGCCAAGACCCTACATATAAAGCCCACCCATCATATATCCACCATTTTCTTAACAATATCCAATGTCTTATGATGAACTCAAAGTATTTCGTGCAAGCTATAGAGGGCCTCAATCAAGCAGCATTTTCCTATACCTCTTTCACCCCTATTTCTGAAATACTTTACCTATCATTAGACTGTACTATACATGTGTCTGTGAATGTGGCGTAATAAGGGAGTTCTTTACATTCTTTTTGTGAAATTTTAGTATGTCACTGTCCTCACTTTCAGTTTCTATCACAATTTACTTTCATTTTTTTGTAGAATTTCCTTTCACTTTTGTACGATGGTAAACTGTATGTTCGCCCAAAGTTCAATTCTGTCATATAGACGCATGAAATAATAAATATAAAGAAATGCTAAACAACAATCGTTTAGTCATTAATGTTTAAGAACAGACGCTTTCCGCTACCTCTCACTCCAACCATGACCATCCCAACATAAGCATGTTTTTCCTTACACTTCTCTGGTGGTATTCTTTTTATTCTTTTACTTGTTTCAGTCATTTGACTGCGGCCATGCTGGAGCACCGCCTTTAGTCGAGCAAATCAACCCCAGGACTTATTCTTTGCAAGCCTAGTACTTATTCTATCAGTCACTTTTGGCGAACCACTAAGTTACGGGGACGTAAATATACCAGCATCGGTTGTCAAGCGATGTTGGGGAGACAAACACAGACACACACACACACATACACATATACACACATATATACGACAGGCTTCTTTCAGTTTCCGTCGACCAAATCCACTCACAAGGCTTTGGTCGGCCCGAGGCTATAGTAGAAGACACTTGCCCAAGGTGCTACGCAGTGGGACTGAACCCGAAACCATGTTCGGCTGTGTGGTAAGTAGCTTACTTACGAACCACATGGTTCTGGGTTCAGTCCCACTGCTTAGCACCTTGGGCAAGTAAGCTACTTACCACACAGCCACTCCTACATTCATCAAAAAGGCCACAAACCAGTTGAATTATTACTACACTGGATGAAATGCTTAGTGACATTCCATCCACTTTATGTTCCCAGTTCAAATCTCCCTGAGATCAACTTTGCTTTTCAACCATTTGGTGTCCATAAATAAACGCCAGTTGAACACTGGAGTTTACAGTATTCGACTTAACCTCAACACCAAAATTTCAGGTCTCATGCTATTGCAGAAAGAAGAATTATATATATACATCTGAAAGCGTTTTTTGTATTTATTCAATTAAGTCTACACATTATTCTAAATTATTTTTCATTGAACTATGCTTATTGTTCAGTCTCTTAGATTTTTTTTTTTCGCTTGAAGATACTTTCCTGATGTATTTTTAGAAATACTTGCATTTATCCTCTAGGTTTGACTAAAACATTATTTAATGAGTTCATTTCCACAATTTGAAATTTTTTGAGTTTTCTCTGTCTGCTAACATCATGATTTTACTATCGTGTGTGTAAAAACATGTTTGGAAAAATTCAAATCCTTTCTCAGTTTTTTTTTGGCTGTGGGGTTTTGGTTTTTGGGCTGCATACTTTTTTGAGTGCAGTATGTTTGCGAAAATGGTGGAGTGGAAATATATTTTATTTCAATATATAAACGTTATATATATATATATAACGTTATATAGGCGTAGGAGTGGCTGTGTGGTAAGTAGCTTGCTTACCGACCACATGGTTCCGGGTTCAGTCCCACTGCGTAGCACCTTAGGCAAGTGTCTTCTACTATAGCCTCGGGTCGACCAAAGCCTTGTGAGTGGATTTGGTAGACGGAAACTGAAAGAAGCCCGTCGTATATATGTATATATATATATGTGTGTGTGTGTGTATATGTTTGTGTGTCTGTGTTTGTCCCCCCAACATCGCTTGACAACTGAGGGTAGTGTGTTTATGTCTCCGAAACAGGTAAAAGAGTAAAAGAGAGAGTTCTTTTCTACTCTAGGCACAAGGCTCAAAATTTTTGAGGAGGGGGCCAGTCAATTAGATCAACCCCAATACACAACTGGTACTGAATTTATCGACCCTGAAAGGATGAAAGGCAAAGTCGACCTTGGTGGAATTTGAACTCAGAACGTAAAGACAGACAAATACTGCTAAGCATTTTGCCTGGCATGCTAATGTTTCTGCCGGCTAATCGCTTTTTTAATATAAAAAATATCATAGGCTCAGGCATGGCTATGTGTCAAGAAGCTTGCTACCCAACCACATGGTTTCAGGTTCAGTTCCACTGTGTGTCACCTTGGGCATGTGTCTTCTGCTATATATATAGCACGAAGGCCAGTCAGGTGGTACTGGCAACGGCCACGCTCAAAATGGTGTATTTTATGTGCCACCTGCACGCACGATCTCGCTCGAATGTCCTTACACATGCCACCGGCACAAGTGCCAGGAAGGCATCGCTGGGCACAGGTGTCATCACGATTTCGCTTTTGCTTGCCCCAACAGGTCTTCGCAAGCCGAGTTTCGTGTCCAATGAAGGAGACGACGTTGGCATGGGTGCCAGTCGTCGAATTTAGTTCGATTTCAATTTCGATTTCACTTGCCTCAACAGGTCTTCGCAAGCCGAGTTTCGTGTCCAATGAAGGAGACGACGTTGGCATGGGTGCCAGTCGTCGAATTTAGTTTGATTTCAATTCCGATTTCACTTGCCTCAACAGGTCTTCGCAAGCCGAGTTTCGTGTCCAATGAAGGAGATGACGTTGGCATGGGTGCCAGTCGTCGAATTTAGTTTGATTTCAATTCCGATTTCACTTGCCTCAACAGGTCTTCGCAAGTGGAGTTTTGTGTCCAATGAAGGAGACGACGTTGGCATGGGTGCCAGTCGTCGAATTTAGTTTGATTTCAATTCCGATTTCACTTGCCTCAACAGGTCTTCGCAAGCGGAGTTTTGTGTCCAATGAAGGAAAGGTACGCATAAGTGGGCTGGCTACACTTGGTAGGTGTCATGGTGCTTTTCTTTTTCTATGTGCTCACTCCTACTGACTTTAGAACCTGGCTATGCCTCTGAGAAGAGCAATGAATGCTCACCAAGAAGTCAAAGAGAGGGTGATGGATGCTATTCAAGAAGCAACTGAGATGACAATGTGTATCATCACAAGAAAATGTGGAAGAATATGTTGAGAAATCAAGAAGAGATTCACGAATTTAATTTCATGTCTCAATGATTGTTATACGCATGGCAGGGTTGCCAATATAGAATTTTAAAAAGCACTAAAAGGCACTAAAAAGCATTAAATAAAAGTGATAAACAAAAAATACATATAAATAGGTATAAATATCAAAAGATTTATAGTAGAAATTTCAATTCTAAATAAATTAGAATCAAATTAACATAATTACTATTATTTTTTACTCCATAATATTTTCGAAATAAAACCTGAAATTATAGACCTTGCAAAGCATTTTAATGAATATTCAGAAACTAACATAAATTTATTTTCAATGGATAAATTAAAAAAAAAAAACATGTCAGAAGCCGTAATCTTTGCAAACTCTGAGACTGATTGATTCTTTTAATGCTCTGTTGTAAGTCGATGACTGCAGAAACGGTATGTATACAGCATTGTCTCAAAGCATAGATGCAATGTGCAGTTTCCCAGTTGCCTCACAGGTCTGTGGGTGCAATTCTGATCTATGAATATTGTGGTTTGCTGACTAAAAATAAAGACTTGGGAGACCAATGCATTGATTTACCCAGGGGCCTGTGATGCTGCTACGACAGCCCTGTGTGAATAGATTATGAATTCCAAAGAACTGATGTTCTGGAGAAGAAAGAGTAGGTGTATTAGTTAGTACTGGGCTTGGGGCATTGGACATAATTTGGTTAAGGAGAGGAGAAGAGATAAGTAAGTCAAGAGTTCCTGAAGGTACACAAGACCAGCTAGTTACAAAGAGCAGAGGTAATAGTAGTTGTGATAAAAACAGTTGTTGATGGATAAGGAAGAGAGTTAGATACAGAACCACCCCCTGATGCATGCCAGAGTTGAAAGATTGAGAGTGGTGTCCAGGAAAAAAAAATCATTGGAAAATAATTAAAATTTTATCTAAATGCTATAAACACTCAGAGCAATTAAACAAAAATATTTAAAATTTGTTATTAACAATTATATTATCAACAACAATATAAGTTATACACGATTTATATAATGATGGCATTACACAAATGAGAGAAAAAAAAAACAAGCTTTTATTCAATTTCTTAAGCAAAGTAAGACAATGAAACAAAGAGTCCGTCATTTATTGACAATGCATAACACGTACAGACTGAAAACATTTTACATAGTATTATGGCATTACGTGTACATTCAGAATTTTTAATGTTGGTGATTAAGAAGAACATTCCAGCTGATGCCATGAAGAAACTTTACCATAGTCTTGCAGCTCTTTCATCAAGTTATGAAACACTTTTTTCGAGTAAATTTTTTCCAGTAAATTTCTTTTTCAATGAATTTTTTCCAGTGACATTTTTTCTGATGACTTTCTCTGTTCTGGATTCAAAAGAGCATGGGTTCAGGAGGGGAGAGGTCCATTGGCACAAGCCTTGAGAGTGGGAACTAACAGGAAGTTATAGATCCAAGGGTTTAGAGATAGATGGAGTCTGGAGGTGGACATTTTGGATTGGAGATTCATGTGTCAAGCACAATTGAAAGGTTTGTTGAGGGATGACAAGTGGGACCACACTACTTTCTCCAAGTTTCTCCTAGGGTGAGAGATCTCTCTGGTGAGTGACATAGAATAGTAAGACTTCAGTAGATTTGGTTTAACGAAAGCCTCACTGGGGTGGCTATTAACAATTTGACTTGAAGAAAGCATAATAAGGCAGCAGAAATGTGATGTACCATGTTTATCAAAGAACGATAGTGATAAAAGTAAAGTGGAATAAGCACAAGAACCTAAAACTGGGTCATGCACTTGAATTACCTGGTGTAGAGCTTTCCTTAAAAAAACAAAAAAAAACTCCACAAGTAAGTTCTTCTCCACATTACCTTCTGCTGTCTTAATTTCTTTCTCCAATTCTTTCTTCTATAAACTTGTTTCTAAAACAAATTTATTCCCCATGCTTTCATTTATTTTTAAAGTTAATTCCTACTTCATTTTTGGCTACCATCTGCTATCCTTCTGATAGGACTAATTCACCAAGTTCTTCTTATCAAACATTCTCATCACCTTGCTAGGAAACATGGCATTCCCAACCCAATTCCTTTCCCACTAAGCTCAGTGGAAATTATACTCCAAACTGCTGATATTTTATCTCTATGTTATGTTTCGCATAACACGTTTACTTATCTTTTTAAAAACAAACGAATGTAATATGTTCTTTAAAGGCCAAGAAGATAGTTTATATGTACATGGCTTTAGTGGCTTGAATTTTCTTTTAGATTGTGATGACATTTGTCTATATTTAACAATAGTAGCTAACGACACTGAAATAAGGTGTGTGATACATAACGGTAGATGGAAAGAAAGTCACAGGAAAATAAGCAATGTCACATTTTATTTAAACATCATAATATTTTAATAGTTCACATGTAGTTTATCATTGTAAAACTGTGCAAGTAAAGTGTCATAAAAAAATGACAGTAAGTTGCAGTAGAAACCGGAAGTGATGATAGTGACATCCCATAATTCCATGTAAATAATGTATATGACAAACAAATATATAGAAAATACGTATATTCAAATGTTGGTTGATATGCTGTGCTTGAGAAGATCTGTCAGACCAAGTGAAATCATAGTCGTGGCTGATGCCAGTGATGTCTGATTGGCACCTGTGCCCGTGGCATGTAAAAAGCACCATTCGAGTGTTGGGCCTCACAGAGGCAGTGATAGGTGACTGAGACCTTTGGCGTTATACCATGCTTGTGTAGACCTGTCAAGCCAAGAGAGATCAAGATGCTTTTCAGTCAAAACCATAATCTTCATTCTTGAAAACAAAAACTTGAAGGAATTTTTTGGAGAAAAATATGTGTACACTGCATATTTTTATAAATTTGCCACAAAAAATTTGGGGTTTGGAGTAAAAGCTGCTTTTTTGGGCAAAATCATAATCTTCATTTTTGGAAACATAGGAACCTGAAGAAATTTTTGGAGACAAAAAAATGTGGGTACACATTTGAAACACATGCCACAAAAAATTTGGCGAGTAAATTAAAATTTGGGAGTGAATCGAAATTTTCAAAAAGCTGCTTTTTGGTCAAAAATCATAATCTCCGTTTTGGAAACAAGAATTTGAAGAAAAAATTTGGGCTTCAGTTTTTGAGAAGCATTTTTTGGACAAAATTGTAAACTCCATTTTTGAAAACATAGGAGACTTAAAAATGGAGTGTAGTGCTAATTTGACATGTCTAACCTTTTTGATTCCTACTTAAATTGAATCTTTCTTTTGAATTCATAAATAAAATACAGAGATTACAATTCTAAAAAATATATCTTTATAGTAACATCTAGGTTTAAAGTATTAAAACAATAGAAAAAATTTCAGATGAATTAAAATCTCACTTTAAATGTTCTTCCAAGCTGATCTCCTTACAGGTACCAAGTTCTTTCAAGCTGATCTGATAGGTACCAAGTTCTCTCAAGCTGATCTGACAGGTACCAAGTTCTCTCAAGCAGATCTCCTGACAGGTACCAAATTCTCTCAAGCTGATCTCGTGACAGGTACCAAGTTCTCTCAAGCTGATCTCCTGACAGGTACCAAATTCTCTCAAGCTGATCTCCTGACAAGTATCAGGAGTGGCTGTGTGGTAAGTAGCTTGCTTACCAATCACACGGTTCCGGGTTCAGTCCCACTACGTGGCACCTTGGGTAGATGGAAACTGAAAGGAGCCCATTGTATATACATACATATATATATATATACATATATATATACATATATATATACATATACATATATATATATATATATATATATATATATATATATATATATATATATATATATATATATATATGTATATATATCATCATCATCATCATTATTACTATTAAGGTGGTAAGCTGGCAGAATCATTAGCATGCAGGGCAAAATTTTGTCTGCTTTACATTTTGAGTTCAAATTCCAATGAGGTCACCTTGGCCTTTAATCCCTTCCAGGTTCGATG
>NC_142934.1:10891446-10896446 GCF_046866305.1 Octopus bimaculoides | reverse complement strand
ATAGATAGACATATAGATAGACACACGATAGAAAGATAGACAGACAGACAGATAAATATCCGGGTATAACAGTGCTTAATATACAGGAAATGTATAAATAGGAAGTCAATATCGGTTACTTAAAAGATTACACAGATATATAACAGACACAGTAGGGTCTCTGGCAGGGATCCAGGGTTTCAGATGATGCTAAATGTAAGGGAGCAGTTCCTAATAAAAACATCCCTGAATTTCTCGGATGGCTCACCTAGATAAAGGATGTAATATTTTCTGTTATCTACATTTATTAATTTATGATTGTGGGGCAAGGTTGTGGTTATGGTGGGGTTTACGGGGCAAATATAGTAACTACAGGGAGAAAAGAATGGATGAATTTCAAGGAGCAGTTTAATTCTGTTATTTATAAAGGGCCGACTGCGTAAAGGATATTTGAGGTGTGTGATGCTGTGTGATAGGCAGATAAATATATTCAACATAGATATGTGGAGATTGGATAGAAATAGGTTGAGAAACGATCTTTTGGATGGTTAACATCACAGCTTGTATGGAATGTAGAATCCAGTCAAGTAAATGCCTGGATATTAAAGATATCAACATGGGAATGGCTGTGTGGTAAGAAGCTTGCTTCTCAAACACATGGTTCTGGGTTCAGTCCTATTGTGTGACACCTTGGGCAAGTTATATACATATAACAACAACAACGATGATGATGATGATGATAATGATGATGATGATGATGATGATTCCATGAAAACATGCCCATTCATGTGAAATTATTACCTTGGTTAGAAACGTGATAGTTAGTGACAGAATAGGCATCCAACTGCAGGAAATCTGCTTCAGCGACTTACGTGTGATGCATGTCAGCATTGAAAAAGTGGACGACTACGACTACAACAACAACAACAACAACGACACCGACAATGATGATGATGATGATGATGATGATGATGATGACAATGATGACGATATTTGGAAATGAAAAATTATCTGAAATAAATCTTTGAGAAAAGCTGATTAACACAGGCCTAATTGAGAGAAGATTTTTGTGTACAAACACTGAAGACAGCAAAAGTACTTATGCACAAAATCCTCTTTCAACAGGTTGGTTTAAATCCGTTTTTCTTAAGATACTTTTTAATTATCAAAAAAAAAAAAAAAAAAAATTTTTTTGCATATGGTAATTGCATCAAGAACATTTTCTCAACTTTTGAAAAATATATGTATATATGTATATATATATATATATATATATATATATATATATATATATATATACATATATACATATATATACATACATATATATATATGTCTCTCTCTCTCTCTCTCTATATATATATATATATAAATATATATATATACACACACACACACACACATACATGTTGATGTTTGCTTTTATGTTCTAATAAAACAGTTTCACATTAAATTGAAGGATTACTCAATACTATTCTTGTTGAAGAATAAAAAAAAACATACAAGCACAGACATGGCTGTGTGGTAAGGAATTTGCTTTCCAACCATGTGGCTCTGGGTTCAGTCCCATGTGGCTCAGGGCCGACCAACGCCTAGACTATGAATTTGGGAAACGCAAACTGTAAGAAGCTCATGTGTGTGTGTGTTTACGTGTTTATGTTCCTTGTCACTGCTTGACAACCAGTCTTGGTGTGTTTACATCCCCATGACTGAGCAGTTTAGCAAAAGATATCAATGGAATATGTATATATATATATATATATAATGTAAATATACATAGGTGCAGGAGTGGCAGAGTGGTAAGTAGTTTGCTTCCCAAACAAATGGTTCTGGGTTCAATGCCACTGCGTGGTACCTTCGGCAAGTGTCTTCTATTATAGCCTCAGGCAGACCAAAGCCTTGTGAGTGGATTTGGTAGATGTTAACTGAAAGAAGCCCATCATCATCATCATCATCATCATCATCGTTTAACGTCCGCTTTCCATGCTAGCATGGGTTGGACGATTTGACTGAGGACTGGTGAAACCGGATGGCAACACCAGGCTCCAATCTAATTTGGCAGAGTTTCTACAGCTGGATGCCCTTCCTAACGCCAACCACTCATACATATATACATATATATATATGTATATATATGTATATATACATACATATGTATATGTTTGTGTGTCTGTGTTTGTTCCCCCATCATTGCTTCACAACCGATGCTGGTGTGTTTAATGTCCCCGTAACATTATCGGTTCAGCAAAAGAGACCGATAGTATAAGTACTAGGCTTACAAAGAATAAGTACTGGGATTGACTTTTACGACTAAAGGTGGTGCTCCAGCATGGCCACAGTCAAATGGCTGCAACAGGAAAAAGAATAAAAGAATATATATACATATATATATATATATACACACACACACACATACATGTATATAAATCTGTATGTATGTATGTGTATATATATATATATATGTGTGTGTGTGTGTGTGTGTGTGTATATATATATTTATATATACACACAATATATCTGTGTATACACACACACACACATTTGCAGTAGGCCTATCTCTATTTGAATACGCATATATGGACAATTGTCATGTTTAGTTCTGCTCTGATGTACATTCTGTTATTATTTCTCGATACAGTTGCCATGGCGATAATTTTGGTTGGATAAACCAGAATATATTCCTGCAAGCATATAAAAAGATAGACTTTAAATGAATTGAAATGATGAGGATGCTGATGAGATAGTTACTACTACTACTGCTGCTGCTGCTGCTGCTGCTGCTGATGATGATGATGATGGTGGTGGTGGTGGTGGTGGTGGTAACAGTGATAATAACAATTACGTCAAATGTGGCAACGATAATAGTGATGACGATGGTAGGGATGGTGATGATGGTGATGATGATGGTGATGATGGTGATGATGATGATGAAGATGATGATGATGGTGATGATGATGGTGGTGATGATGGTGATGGTGATGATGATGATGATGATGATGGTGGTGATGATGGTGATGATGATGATGATGATGATGATGATGATGATGATGATGATGGTGGTGATGATGGTGATGATGATGATGGTGGTGATGATGGTGATGATGATGATGATGATGATGATGATGATGATGATGGTGGTGATGATGGTGATGATGATGATGATGATGACGACGACGACGACGATGATGATGATGATGAAGATGATGATGATGATGACGATGATGATGATGATGATGACGACGATGACGATGGTGATGATGATGATGATGATGATGATGATGATGATGACGACGACGACGACGATGCTGATGATAATGATGAAGATGATGATCATGATGATGACGATGATGATGATGATGATGAGGTTAATGATGACGATGATGGCAATGTGATAATGATGACGATATTAATGAAGACAATGATGATAACGATGATGATAATGTTGATGATGACAACGACAGCAACGATGACGACAATGACAATGATGAGGATAATTTTGCTGCTGCTGCTGTTGCTGCTGCTGCTACTTCTGATTCTGATTCTGATGATGATAATGATGATGATGAGGTCGATGGTGGCAGTGGTGACCATTACCATTGATCATAATCTCATTTGACTGGTTGTATCTAAAATACAATTTTTTGCCATTGAGTTGAAATGGGAGATTCCACCCAGCCCAAGTATATAACGGGTACTGTATTTTTAATGGCGTAAGGGACACATGGCCATATTAGACGTACTCTAATTTCAGCCTTGCACATTTAACAGAAAAAGAATTCTTGTGAATTACACAAGTAATATTGCTTTCAAATTTTGACATAAGGACAGCAATTTTGGTGCGAGGGGGTAAGTCAATTACATTGACCTTCCCCCCAGTACATGATTGGTACTTATGTTATCGATCTTGAAAGGATGAAAGGCAAAGTCGACTCTAGTGGAATTTGAACTCGGAACATAAGGGTGGACGAAATGCTACCAAGCATTTCCCCTGGTTGGCTAATGCTTCTGCTAGCCTACCATAATAATAAGAGTAATATTAATAATAAACATACTACTACTACTACCACTACTACTACCACCACTACTACTACTACTACTACTACTACTACTACTACTACTACTACTGATGATGATGATGATGATGATAACAACAACAACAATAACAGTAATAATAATGATAACAACAACAACAACAACAATAGTTATAATAATAATGATAATGATAATAATAATAATAATAATAATAATAATAATAACAGCACTGCTTGGAGCCGTCTGAATACTCCAGAAGGTGCTCGTTGAAAAGTAAGAGGTGTTACTATAGTTATATAAATATACCTTAGTGATATAAATAAGGCTACTGAATAATAATAATAATAATAATAATAATAATGATTTCTTTTGATAATAATAAAATTCCAAAAACTCTACCAACATGGAATAATAGAAAAATGGTACTGACTCCCCATGCAGGATATGTATTATATATAATGCATGGAGGCCAAGGTAATATGTCCTGTATTTCAAGTGTGATACAAAGGACAGACAAAGGGTTAACATGACTAGTTGTAAGTGAGGGTCACTGTTAATACGAATGGTGGTTTCCATTTAGAATATTCCATGGAAATGTATCTGGTCATGGGAAGAACATCCCCTTGCTTGGAAACTGGTGAGGGTTGGCAACAGGAAGGGCATCCGGCTATAGAAAAATCTGCCTCGACAAAATTTCATCCCAGCCATGCAAGCTTGAGACGATTATGATGACGACAGCAAACACGATGGCGGTGGCAGTGGTGATAACGATGACGACGACGACGACGACCTCCATGTCATCATTTTCCTGTTTCTAATAATTTTTTCTGACTAGCATTTGTACCTACGATAACCAAAATAAGCCAAAAGAAAAGTAAGGATTTCGACTTTAAGGAATTGATGCTTGTCAGACAATTTCTGTCCATTGCTGACATCAAAGTCCTTAGGAGGGAATGATGTGCAGCAGTAAAAACAATCTGTGTTGACCT
>NC_142934.1:10873946-10888946 GCF_046866305.1 Octopus bimaculoides | reverse complement strand
ACCACCACCACTACTGCTGCTGCCACCACTACTACCTCCACCAATGCTGATGATGATGATTTCAAGCATTATCAAAGGGTTACATATTTTAAGGATTAGATAAGATTAGATTTTGACCAACCACTGCACACAACTGGGACTGATTTTGTTGACCCCAGAAGGATGAAAGACCAAACTAACTCTTGTGGGATTTGAAAGGAATGTAAGTAATTATTGGAAAGCGTTTCGAACCGTACGTTACTATTTCTAGCTATCAATCACTCTAATAACTCTGATAAGATATTTAGAGGTCGACTTTACCATTTCTGATGGTTAACCATTCAAATAATTAATGCAAGTTGTTTAAAAATATCGTTTTGTCACTTTTAATATCAAACAATTGCTGTTATGTCACAAACATGAACGTTCTTTTCTAATCTAGGCACGAGGCTTGAAATATTTGGGGAGGGGGCCAGTTAATTAGGTTGACCCCAGAATGCAACTGGTACTTAACTTATCGACCCTGAAAGGATGAAATGCAAAGTCGACCTTGGTGGAATTTGAACTCAGAACGTAAAGACAGATGAAATACCAATAAGCATTTCGCCTGGCATGCTAACGTTTCTTATTTCTTTATTGCCCACAAGGGGCTAAACATAGGGGGAACAAACAAAGAGATTAAGTCGATTACATCGAATAATGTTTGCCTCTCAAACCCTCTTTTATTCCAGTGACAAGGAAGTGAAAACTGTAGTGAAGAAGTGGCTCAAAGAACAGTCAACATAATTTTACGGGGCAGGGATACATGCTCTCATTCGAAGGTGGAACATTGCTATTGAGAGAAATGGTAACTGTGTTGAGAAGTAGGGATGTGATCCACAGAAGACCAACTTCATTTTGATGTATCATACATGTTCCTGTGTTGGTAATTATACCTGTCCTAAACAAAATGGCATTACTTTTTGACTCAACCTCGTAACATGTCTTGAATGGCACATCATGGCAGAGTGGACTATAATAACTGTTATAATTTAATTATTCATAGTCTGATATAATATTTTGGAATATAAAAATTCCTTCTTCAGATATCGCTAGGAATTGATCATGTCACTGCTATAATCAGTTTTCCAATGGTTACCGAAAGTTTTTTTGGGTGAGGAAGCATCTCTGCAGTGGTCTCACGAAGCTCCTTCTAGAATTCCTTATGAGAAGTGTGTGAGGGTGGCCACGTCTCAAGCTTGTGTGTATTGGCTTATCCGCAAACTGCTTCTAAGTTATGTATTATACATGCATTTTTTTTTTTTTGTATAGCTTTTAATGACAAGATGAATGTAGTGAATGGAAATTTGGATGGATGAAAGGAGTCATTGTCTGTTTCTGATTCATCATTTGTTAATAGTTTAAAACTTGCACTGAATACTCTGGTCCAAAAAACAACAACAATGTAACATGGGAAAGTTCTGTTTATATTAGTTGCATGTGTGTTAAAGAGAGAAGTTAAGAATATTTCAATGAAAGTGGTGAGTGTGCTAAAGTTAATGTTGGCAGTTCTTTTTACAGTTCAGTATTAACTTTTGACAGTCATAACAAAAATTCTGGCCAATAAAATTAAAAGTAAACATCTCTTGGATTTTCCAGTGATGATGTCACCTCAAATCTGTCCAATCAGATTTGTTCTGGAGCGTGTTGAAAGAGGCCAGATTTACAGAGACACACAGAGTGTGAAAGCTCAGGAGCTTAGTGACATGAGCAGTGAAGCATAACAGCAGAATACAAGAATTTGCCTGCAGTTACACTTCACTGCTCATGTCACTAAACGTCTGAGCTATCAGATTGTCTGTCTGTCTGTCTCTGTAAATCTGGTCTTTTTTAATATGTTCCTGAACAAATCTGATTGGACAGATCTGCGAGAGATGTTCATATATAATTTCATTAGCAAAATTTTTGTTACCCTCATTAATTGATCTTTTAAAATTCTGGTTATTTACTAACAAGACCCAAGTTTAAATTAAAGTGTAGACCTGCTACAAGCTCTAACATGGTACCACATGGGCACTTTTATGTGGCACTGCTACAAGTGCCTTACATCAGCAGAAGGATTGGTCTCAACACTGCTCGGAGTACAGGTCTTGTGTAGTGTGTGTTTGGAGGGATATATCATCTGGGTGTATACCGTGATGGCTCACAGTTATGTTCCAAGTTATGGCTAACCATATTGATAATTCTCTAAATTATTAATATACATGTATATATATTTTATATGTATATATATATATATACATATATATACATATATATATATATATATATATATATATATATATATATATATATATATATATATATATATATATATATATATATATATATATATATATCTATATATATATATTTATATATACATATATATACATATATATACATAAGTACATACATGTATATATATATATATATATATATAAATATAAAGAAGAAAACAAAAAATGGAACAAGAACGTAACAGGTGACAACAAAACATCCGGACAATTAGACAATACAAAAAAGGAAAGGAAAAAACAAGGACGGGTCATTTGGAGCTTCCTATCCTCAGTTGAGTTTCAGATCATCTTTGCAGTTTCAACCAGTTAACTCGAGACTGCTCCAATCTATCTATCTATCTATCTATCTATCTATCTATCTATCTATCTATCTATCTATTTATCTATTTATCTATCTATCTATATACACACAAACATATATATATATATATATATATCATCATCATCATCATCATTTAACGTCTGCTTTCCATGCTAGCATGGGTTGGACAATTTGACTTGCTTGGAAACAGGTGAGAGTTGGCAACAGGAAAAGCATCCAGCTGTAGAAAATCTGCCACAACGAATTTTATCTGACCCACGCAAGCTTGGAAATATGGACCTAATGATGATAACGATGAAGACAATGACAACGATGGTAATGGTGAGAGTGATGACAATGAAATAATTGTCTTACCTCAGTAAATAAGAATATTTTCTAATTAAAAAAAACAAAAAACTAATTTGCTTAATTTTTTTTTTCCGTCTTGAAAATAGTTCTAAAAATAAAATGTTCTCATGAATTCCATCAGATATAATACTCACCGATATTGCATTCCAATGGCAAAATACTACTCAGATAGCATTAGATAAGTTATTATTATTATCATCATCATTATTATTATTGTCATTATTATTATTATCATCATCAATTTCTTATCATGAAAGGCTGGAACTTTTTTTGTTGTCTCACTTATATCAAGAGTTGTTAAATGCCTCTGGCAGCCTGGCAGATTAACTGGTGAGGAAGTAGAAAGCATTTTCCACTTCTTTTAGTTTCCAATACAACATTATCTTCAGTTCATTCCACTCCTTATAATTCTCTATATTATATTATCTTCAGCTGGAAAAAAAGCAGAAAAAAAAAATATATATGTATGCAAATTTCCGAAGTTCATCTAAGTATATATGTAAATTTCTAGGAGTTCATATAAATATATGTATACAGATCTCTAGAAGCTCACATGACACGTGTTAATCTTAAGAAACTCATGCTAAGTGCCTACACAAAAGTAAGTAAATATATATATATAGGTGCAGGCATGGTCGCATGGTAAGTTTTCTTCCCAGCTATATTATTCTGAGCTCAGCCCCACTGTGTGGCACTTGGGTAAGTGTCTTCCACTATAGTAATGGGCTGACTAAAGCCTTGAGAGTGCACTTGGTAGAGAGAAACTGAAAAAAGCCTGTCATGTGCGCGTGCACACACACACACACATATCACCATCATCATTATCATTATCATCATTATCATCATCATCATCATCATTTAACATCCGCTTTTTATGCTGGCATGGGTTAGACAGTTTTACTGGAACTTGTAAACCGGAAGGCTGCACCACGTTCCAGATGCCCTTCCTAATGTCAACCACTGCAAAAGCGCAATTGGTGCGTTTTATGTGTGTGTGTGAGTGTATGTTTGTTTGTGTGTATGTATGTATGTGTGTGGGTGGGTGTGTGTATCTTTGTGTCTGTGTCTGTCCCCCATGACTGGCTGACAACAGGTGTCAGTTTGTTTACATCCCTGTAACTTAACAGGTCAGCAAAAGACACCAATGGAATAAATACCAGGCTTCAAAAAAAAAAAAAAGAAACAAGTATTTGAGTTGATTCATTCAATTATAAATTTCTTCAAAGTGATGCCCCAGCATGGCCGCAGTTTAATGACTGAAACAAGTTAAAGAATAAAAGATATACATACGAGAGTTTCTGAAAGTTTGTTCCCCAAGATGTGTATGTACACTGCATGAACTTATAGGAATTTGAACACATACCCTACTCATGGCCCTGTGCCTACCTTTCTCTTTCATCCATTTCAGTCATTAGACTGCGGCCATGCTGGGGCACTGACTGGAAGAATCTTTGCTCAAAGGAATTGACCTCACTACTTAGTTTATTTTGAAGTCTGATATTTATTCTGTTGGTCTCTTTTGCCAAAGCACTAAGTTATGGGGATGTAAACACACCAACACCAGTTGTCAAGCAGTGGTGGGTGCCAAACACAGACACAAAAATACACACACACACACACACATATATGAAAGGCTTCTTTCAGTTTCAATCTACCAAATTCACTCACAAGGCTTTGATCAGCCAGAGACTATAGTAGAAGACATGTACCAAAGGTGCCATGCAGTGGGACTGAACCTGGAACCATGTGGTTTGGAAGTAAGCTTCTTACTACACAGCCATGTTGGCTGGAAATAATTATAGCACTTATTAAAACTTGACAATGGAAAAAAATATTTAAAAAAACTGTAAAATCATTGACTGTGACTAGATTAAACAACCAAACAATCCCAGTGCCTCTTATCTGGTGTGGCAGAACAGGTTTGTACTGAAGGTAAAAACCGATTCGGTGAGTGAACACTAAACTACCTGCAACCTGATGAGTATTTTGGTGTTTTACAGTTCAGCAAATACACGAAAATCCATGAATGACAAACAAACGAATAAATGAACCAAATGACATTGCAAAGTAAAAGCAACACAAAGGAGTCTTTTCTTTAGAAGCTATTTCTAATGTTGTTAAGACATTTATTACTTGCAAGATATCTCACCCCATTAGTACCCACGTTTTTTGTTATTTAATTTATCACCAAAAAATCTATTTTTTATACCACTTTATCTGATGCTAAATATATATAAAAAAATTTTATTATTGTTACTGAATATGTTAGTGTTATTTAATTTCTGAACGGTTTTGCTGTTGTTTGTTTATGTAGTTTGATTTCTTTATCCATCAGTTTCTACTAAGATAGAGGCATGAGTAAAATTAATAATAGAGAAACGAAAGCAAAACTTTGGAAACAGCAACACCACCATAACTTACGTGGAAACCATGAGTATGCTCTCAAGGGATATAATCAAAGAAAAACTTGAAAGTCAACATAAGATCGTAATATAAAATAAAGTAAATATAACAGATAATCCAGAATCCTTGTCTGATACTAGATTGATCCCAAAATCTAATCAGTTTGTGCCAGTCATGAGGCCAAACAACCCTGAAAGTTTCATCCGAATCCATCCAGCAGTTCTTGAGATATCTTGTCCACGGACAAACAAACAAACAAATATGACTGAAAACAATACCTCTGCCTTCGCTAAGGCGGAGGTAATAGTTATTACCATTACACCTGTGTTTAGGTTGCACAGTGGCAGAATCATAACCATGTTGGAAAAAATGATTAGCAGCATTTTATCCAACTTTACATTCTGAGTTCAAATTCCACTGAGGTTGACCTTGCCTTTCATCCTTTTGGGGTCAATAAAATAAGGGGTTGATGTACATTGTCCCCTCTCCCTTCAATATAACCCAAGGGTTATATGAACCCTCAAGGGTTCATCCGAGGGGATGAACAAGGACTAAGTTGATTAGATCGATCCCCAGTGCGTAACTGGTACTTATTTAATCGACCCCGAAAGGAGAAAGGCAAAGTTGACCTCAGCAGAATTTGAACTCAGAACATAGTGGCAGACGAAATACCGCTAAGCATTTCACCTGGCATGCTAACTATTCTGCCAGCTTGCCATCTTCAATATAACCCAGGGGTTATATGAACCCTCAAGGGTTATGTAGAGCCCAGCTCAGAACCACCGATTTAGAGAGAAAAGAATTTATGAATTGTTGGAAAGTTAGAAATGATATTGAGTGTTTCTTAGCTTTAAAACCTGAAGAATTTTATGCCTGAGGGATCAACAAATTTACTAAATAGATGGGATTATGTTATCAATAATGAGAAGAAATATAATCTTCATTAAATATATCAATGAAGACAAAAGAAACATTTGTTTCTTTCACATCTTGGAATATGACAGGACTTTCTTTCCGATCTAATACATAAACAGACATGTATGAACAAAGATAGCCTTAGCGAGACAAACATATATAATCGTAAAATACTACGAGATACAAACACAAAATATATATAGGTAAGCAGTGAATGGTATAAATATAGAGAAAACATGTATGAACTTTTGATTGACGTATATAGACAAAGAGAGATGTACTTAGATGAAATACAGGCACTCAAATATATCAATAGACATTGGCTGACATAAAATATGAAGATGCGTATGTTTAAAGACAGATGGTTATACATCGACAAAGATAGACGTATTTAAAGATATATATATATATATATGTATGTATGCACATCACATGAAAATATAGACTAACATATGTAGGCTGTATCATTTACTGACAAATACAAACACATCTAGACAGAGATGAACATTTATCAAGACAAAGATATCAGGTGATTTAGAAGCAAGGCAGCATTTAACACAGTGATAATGTTTAAATACTGCTTTAGCTATAAGATACTTGCTAAGCAAACTAAAATATGTAGACAAAAGCTCTTTTAAATGATAAGAAAAATAAAGGTGTGTATACAGTAAGACATACATAAGGCTGGCACATACAAACTAAAAACAGGACCAGCTACAAATCTCATTCATTTTTTTTTCTCTAATTGGTCCCATTTTTCAGACAAGAGAATGCAAAAGATGCATGCACACAAACACACACATACACACACACATACACACACACATACACACACACACAAACAACTGACCACTTTCCACCACAGCTGACATCATCCAATGGGAGGCAGCTCTTCTTTCCCTCCTGAAAAATGTTACAACTTTTCATCACACTTTTCATCTAGTTTTGGGTTTTACCATCATCACACAAACCAGGATTGTATATTTACCTCCAGTGTAAAAGAGGCTGTGTGCATTTCTGAAGAGTTCTCAACATTACCAAGTGCAATAGTTGGTGCGAAACTGTCAGTAACTTTCTGACTGCTGGTTATATGCCATAACCAGGTATATACAGCTTGACAATATGGAAGTGCGTGTGTGTATATATATATATATATATATAATAACATAGATAATATATAAATATATGCATATATCCATACATATATGTACATACCGACATCTATATGTATACATACAAGCATATATGGGTCCAGGACAACAGGACATCACAAAAAACGTTAAACACAATGAGAAATGAAAACATAAAGACGAAGACAGAAAATGAACTTTTTTTTCGAACAACGAAAAAACGAACAGAGAAACGAGACATGCAACATAAAGAATATTACCCAGGTTTTTTTTGTCAAGAAATAACAAACAGAAATTGTGCTTAATCATTTTCATTAATAAACAGAGGTCCAAATATTACAAAACCTCATACTGCACTGCATAAAGTAAGTATGAAAATATATATGTAAAAAAAATTAAGATAAAATATACTATTTTTGAGATATTTCAGGAATAAACAAACATCTTCTAGAGTTTTAGTATTTTTAAGATATATATATATATATATATATATATATATATATATATATATATATATATATACGTCGTCGTCGTTTAACGTCCGCTTTCCATGCTAGCATGTGTTGGATGATTTGACTGAGGACTGGTGAAACCAGATGGCTACACCAGGCTCCAATCTGATTTGGCAGAGTTTCTACAGCTGGATGCCCTTCCTAATGCCAACCACTCAGAGAGTGTAGTGGGTGCTTTTACGTGTCACCCGCACGAAGGCCAGTCAGGCGGTACTGGCAATGGCCACGCTCATCTCGATCGAAAAAAACCAAAAAAAAACCTCATGTGTCACCCGCACAAGAGCCAGTCCAGGGGCACCGGCAACGATCTCGCTCGAAAATCCTACGACGGCCCCGCACAAGAGCCAGTTCAGGGGCACTGGCAACGATCTCGCTCGAAAGATTTCATGTGTCGCCTGCACATGAGCCAGTCCAGGGGCACTGGCAACGATCCCGCTCGAATACATGTGTGCATGTGTGCGTGTGTGTGTGTGTGTATGTGGATATAACACTAATGCAAATTCTATATTAAAAAAATCCAGTACACTCTGTAAAGTGGCTGGCATTAGGAAGGGCATCCAGTGGTAGAGACCAAGCCTAATCAGACTGGAGCCTTGTGCAGCTCTCCAGTAGCCAGCTCTGGTCAAAATGTCCAACTCATGCCAGCATGGAAAATGGACGTTAAAGGATGATAATGGTGATGATGATATATATACATATATATATGTAAATGTGTGTGTGTGTGTGTGCATGTGTGTGTTTGTATCTTCTGTCTGGACAAGGGGAGATATTAACTCGGAAACATGCAAAGGTTTGAGACAGGATGGACATCTGCCCATAGAAAAGTTTACCTCAACAGATTCCATCTGATGTATGAAAGCATGGAAATGTGGACATTAAAGCGATGACAATAATGACGGTGATGACAACTACAGCGACGACGACGTCAAGAATGACGGCAATGAGATATATATTTTTATACATATATGGTGTTTTATTGCAGCTGGGAAACTTCATCTGTTATTACTCTGAATTTCATGTGGCCAATCATCAGACAGAAGTTAAAAGTAAAATTTTGTGGAACAATAGAATGGTTTTAAATGCTTATAAATGGTACAGTTAGGATTTGTTGGCAAACAATCAAATAAACATTTAAAACTGATTGAACATTTCAAAGTTTATGGAATCTTTTGGCTAATACCGTTGAACGTTGATGAAAAACAATGTAAATATTAATGGTAAAAGAAATAATGTTGAGTAAACTGAAGTGCTAGGCTTTGATGTAGGGAAAGAGTTATAATATTTGCTGCCAAAGGAAAATTCCTGGCAAGAAGCATTTTGGAATTTAAGAAACGTAGATGGAACAAGTCAGTAATAATGAAAATAAAAACAATGTAATAATTATATAAAAATAGAAACAAGGGCATATGATTGTCACAGAGAAATATATAAATGGTTCGTGGATGGTGGGGAAACGAGAGTGAAAGGAAGTTTGTGAAAGAAAAGCGAAGTGTGATGAGATAAAAAGGACAGAAATAAAAAAAAGCAGGAGGGTGAGAGAGAAAGAACGAAAGTAAGGGATGTGGGAGAGGGTCGTTAAGGGAAGCAGGCACAAAGAATTTTATACACAACGACATTGATAAATATAGATACAGAACATAAGTTTGAATAATACATATGTACATATGTATCATCATCATCATCATCATCATCATCATCATTTAATGTCCGTTCTCCATGCTGGCATGGGTTGGATGGTTTGACCAGGGCTGATAAGCTGAGGGGCTGCACCAGACTCCAGTCTGGTTTGGCATGATTTCCTACGGCTGGATACCCTTCCTAACACCAACCACTCCAAGAGTGTAAAAGATGCTTTTACGTTCCACTAGCACAGGTGCCATTTGTGTGACATCGGGGTGCTTCTATGTGCCACTGGCACGGGTGCCAGTTTACGAGACACCGGTATCTTCCACGACTCTGATTTTGCTTGGCTTGATGAGTCTTCTTCTCAAGCACAACATAATGCCAAAGGTATCAGTTACTGCCTCCATGTGGCCCAATATGTGAAAGGAACTCAGCCACTTTGCCTCATCGAATACAATGAGGTAGTTTTTGTGAAACATTGTGACGTATAATTTAAACAGTTCAATAATTCATGGTTCCAATTTAAAGCTGATTTGTCCTGAAACAGAATAATATACTTTTCACTTGTACTTAACAGGCCACTCATAGAATGGCAGTAAGGGACATGTCTTTTTAGATTTGCTCTTTTTTAATTGACTAGCAGATTTTGGAAAAAGCCAAACCAGATGTTTTCAGTGGCCATACATACCTGGACAAACTTCTTGAGGACTTAGACTCTGGATATTTAAATGAATTCTTGTATTGGTAAAATCATGTATTGAAGCTGTTTTCTGTTGCCTTAGTAATAAGTTTTGTATGCGAGGCTGTTAGAAGTAATAAGACACGGGGAGTATTTCTGTCTAGTTGCTGTAGCTTTGGGAAATCTGTTTTTAACTATGTTATCTAACACATTAGCCCTTTTAGATGGTTTCGTGAAAAATGTACCCAGTCTATTTATTGTTGACAAAAATATCTCACTTTCTTTTATAGCAGAGCATGTTTGTGAAAAAAACCTAAATTTAGGACATGAGCACAACGACGAACAAAAATCGTACATTCATAATTCTCTCTTACTTTTGACGCAACCCATTTAATTGTTCTGCTATTGTAGTGGCACCATCCTAGGTTTGTGCAATTAATTTGTTTTCACACTTCCATGTTTCATTCAACGCATTTAAAAACATGTTCAGATAATGCGTTTGCCGAATGATCTACACTAACGTCATTAAAACTATTAAATTGTCCTTTAATAACACGATCTTTTGTAACATAACTCGAAGCTGTTGACAATTGTGAATAGTTCAATACATAAGATGTTTCATCTACAAGAATAGCTACAAATTGAGCCCGCTTCAATTCATTTTCTATTTCATTCAACATAACCTTTTGAACTGCACCAATCAAATCATTTTGAATTCTGTTTGGGAGACCTGAGTAAATAGAAGCTATATGTAGATGGCTTGCCAATTTTTTGTCGTATTTACTCATTAAATATAAGGATTCTTTTCAATTTCCATGATTATTGGTTTCATTGGATTCAAAATGGCCTCCGAAATGATAGTTCCAGGCATTGATCAATTGCCACAGAATGTATCTGTTTCACTAAATTTCTTCATTATGCTGTTGTATGCTCTGTTTTTTTTTTTATATGCATCTATTTATAAGTCTATGTGGACATTTCCAATGTCTTCGCAAACATTAATGTTTTAGCATGGCCATATGTAGATTATTTACATCATCGTAACCTTCAGCACTCCAAACAATTTTTTCTTAACTAAATAACAAGCATGGCCAGGAGAATAACTTATTTGGCTTAGCACATCAAGTTAACAATTTTTTTCTTAGATAAATCTGAAATTGTCTCACACGTTTCTCGTTGGAACCTTCGCAAATTAGGTAAGTTCAACATTGGTTTACCATCATTTGTAATTGTTTCCTTTCAAAGACTTTTTTTTTTACTCTTTTACTCTTTACTCTTTTACTTGTTTCAGTCATTTGACTGCAGCCATGCTGGAGCACCACCTTTATAGTCGTTCAAATCAATCCCAGAGTTCATTCTTTGTAAGCCTAGTACTTATTCTATCGGTCTCTTTTGCTGAACTGCTAAGTTACAGGGACGTAAACACACCAGCATCGGTTGTTAAGCGATGCTGGGGGGGACAAACAGACACACAAACACACACACACACACACACACACACACATACATACATATATATATATATATACATATACGACGGGCTTCTTCCAGTTTCCGTCTACCAAATCCACTCACAAAGCCTTGGTTGGCCCGAGGCTATAGTAGAAGAGACTTGCCCAAGGTGCCACGCAGTTGGACTGAACCCGGAACCATGTGGTTGGTAAGCGAGCTACTTACCACACAGCCACTCCTACGCCTTATTCTTAAAAAAATTTTCTATGACACTCATTTTAGCCATTTGGACTAATATCTCAAAAGTTCAAAAGCTATTTTATGAAAGAAGTATGCACACATGTGTATGTGTGTGTGTGTGTGTGTGTGTGTGTGTGCATGAATTGAGAGTTAATTTGAATAAAATGGAAGACAATATTAGTAAATCAATGAAGTCACAAAAGATCCTGGTTAAAAGGGAGAAATTCCAACTTACGTGGGACTGATATCCCAAGAGTCTAGGAATATAACAATGAACATTACATATCAGGAAGAAAACAAATAATTTTGTTCCGTTGGCAAAAATTTAGTCTGAGTAACCTGAACGACAGAACTGACCTGACTGACAAAGAATTTTGAAAGGGCTGGAATTGCTTCTATTTTCTAGATTTAATGCATTTTTGACTGAAGGTCAAATGGTCAAATCCATTCAGCCATCTGGTCAATCTTTAGCTGCACCATTTGCAAAAGAACTGACAGACTGTAGAGAAAGGTATTGACAGATAAAGAAAGGAGACCAAAGCCAGTGCCTTTTTTTGCATTTTTACGATTTCATGACTTTGAAGCTGTTTTTAATGGGATGAGAATGCGATCAGAATAAAGCTGCTTCAATATTCAAACTAATGCTAAATTCACATTGCATTTAAGGGTCTTCTTTGCTACAGATTTACTATTTAGTTCCACTTTCAAGGATTTTGGTAACTCTTCATCATAGTTTCAAATAAACTACACTTCCAACTTATTTTTGATTTATATAAAAAACAAATGTTCATGACTAGTGTTGCTGAAGACTCTGCCTTTGGTATTCATGTACTATTTCTTCTACCTTGTTATGCTCCTATTATTTCTTTACTACCCACAAGGGGCTACACAGAGGAGACAAACAAGGACAGACAAACGGATTAAGTCGATTATATCGACCCCAGTGCATAACTGGTACTTATTTAATTGACCCCGAAAGGACGAAAGTGCAAAGTCGACTTCGGCGGAATTTGATCTCAGAACGTAGCGGCAGACGAAATACTGCTAAGCATTTCGCCCAGTGTGCTAACGTTTCTGCCAGCTCGCCGCCCCTGTGTGCTTACTTGTATGTATGTATATGTGTATATATACATACACACACACACATATATATATATATAGAGATATATATTCTTTTATTTGTTTCAGTCATTTGACTGTGTCCATGCTGGAGCACCGCTTTTTAGTCAAACAATTTGACCCCAGGACTTATCCTTTGTATGCCTGGTGCTTATTTTATCAGTCACTTTTGCTGAATTGCTAAGTTATGGGGACATAAACACACCAAGATAGGTCGTCAAGTGATGGCGGTGGTAGTGGGGGGACAAACACAGACACAAAGACATTATTATATACACACACACACACACACACACACATATATATACATACATGTATATATGTATATGCATGTAAATAAAGAAAATATGTACACACACACACACACACACACAGATATATATAGTTAAGTAATAGATAAAGAACTTGGATGCTGACATCCCTTCAAGAGAATTTTACATCCTTGATGTAATTGAATATATATATATATATATATTTCTTTCATATTTAGCAGAAGCAACAGAGTGACTCAAAGTCTGGTGCTTCTACTAAATATTAACAAAGATATACATAAATTCATATTTTGAGTTCTATTTTGTTCTGTTTGCAACAACATCCTATATATATATATATATATATATATATATACACACACACACATATGCATATATATATATATATATATATATATATATATATATATATATACACACATATACATATATATA
Source organism: Octopus bimaculoides (assembly GCF_046866305.1). Lineage (NCBI taxonomy): Eukaryota > Metazoa > Mollusca > Cephalopoda > Octopoda > Octopodidae > Octopus > Octopus bimaculoides. Next base: position 10,875,199 of record NC_142934.1, on the reverse strand, counting down.
TATATATATATATATATATATATATATATATATATATATATATATATATATATATATATATATATATATATATATATATGTATATATGTATGTATGTGTGTATGTTTGTATGTATGTATGTATGTATATATATATATATAAACAATATATGAGTATATGCATATATATGTACATGTATGTATATACGTTCATGTATATCATTTGTCAGTAGGTTTTACAAATATTGCTGACTGTACTAGTTGTAGACTGAATAGATCTATTATTATTATTATTATTTTCATGATCATCATCATTATGAAAAATTATTCCTTCAAGACAGTATACTTAGTACTTCATTTTTGTTCATAACAGACACACACCTATGTGCGTGTACATTTGTGTGTGTATATATATATATATATATATATATATATATATATATATAGAGAGAGAGAGAGAGAGAGAGAGAGTAGGAAATGGAGAGAGTGAGACAAATAAGATAAAAACAAGGAGAAATAAAGATACAATGATAGAGGCAGAATGATGGAAGAAATGATTTGAAAGTAATGAGACAAACAACGGCCGACTCAGAAATGGTAGCGAAATTAATGGACAAAGACAAATAGAAAGTCGGTCCATCAAAATACTTTGTAGCATGAACAAGCAACCATAAAAAAATAATAATAATAATAATAATAATAATAATAATAATAATAATAATAATAATAATAATAAACTTAATACATAAAAACTTTACCATTTCTGACCTTGGTTTCATTACACAGACTAATGCATTGTTCAATAGCCAGAGTCCTGTAACCAATATTTTCAACATTTATCTACTCGTCTCATATAAGATCTATTATACTTGTTGTAGACTCTATCGTTGTTAAACAACAAACCACTGATTTCATATTAATGACTTTCTATCTAGAATTACTGCACTAAGTGACTTTAATAATTCCGAGAACTAATTCCTCGGTAAGTTATCGAATTAAATGCACTAATGGTTTATGGAATCAAAATAGCAATAAAAGGTTACAATTTTACTGTTTTAATCACCAAATCCTCTTCAAAATGACCCCCTACTACCTCCACCTCACCAAAAACAAACTAGAGTAGAAATGGTAATTTAGATTCTAGATATTTTTTTCCCATTATTATTATCATTATTATTATTAAGGTGGCGAGTTGGTAGAATTGTTAGCACGCTGGGTGAAATGCTTAGTGGTATTTTGCCTGTCGCTACATACTGAGTTCAAATTCCACCGCGG
>NC_142934.1:10868946-10871446 GCF_046866305.1 Octopus bimaculoides | reverse complement strand
CTCAGTCACTTTGCCTTCATGAGGCCCAGTGCTTGAAAGGAATTCAGCCACTTTGCCTCCATGTGACCCAATGCTCAAGTGGTACTCTTTATGTGCCACCAGCATGGATGCCAGTTATGTGACACCAATGTCAGCCACAACTACGATTTCACTTTGATAATGATAATTCTTCCTCATTTTAGTACAAGGACAGCTTTTCAATGTCAAGCTACCTGAGAATACCCTTGGTTCTTTGACATAAACTTCCTATTTTAAATAGATCTGAATTAAAACCTACCATACGATGGGCTACTTCCAGTTTCCATCTACCAAATCCACTCACAAGGCTTTGGTCAGCCCGAGGCTATAGTAGAAGACACTTGCCCAAGGTGCCATGCAGTGGGACTGAACCCGGAACCATGTGGTTGGTAAGCAAGCTACTTACCACACAGCCACTCATGCACCACTCCTGTGCATTTTATCTGACACATTAATGTTTCAGCCAGCTTGCCACCCAAGTGGTTTCATATTTTGGCACAAGGCCAGCAGTCTTAAGCAAAACAAACGTTGGTACATTAATAATTTCCTGACAGGTATCAAATAGTAAACGCAGGCAAAGCAGTGTAATATAAACCAAATTGACGACACACGTTAGGTCTTTGTTAATCCTTTAGCATTTAAACTGGCCATATCCGGCCAAAATAATCTTACCTGTCTTATCTTCAAACTGGCCAGATTCAGCCTCTTACATTTCCTTTCCAATATTATTCTGAAAATAATCAATCACATAATTGAAATCTCAAAGCTATAAGATAATGCCTGATTAATTCAAAAGAGTGTGAATTAACAAGTATTATATTTGACAGAGAAATCTGAATGCTAAGGGGTTAAAGGTAGTGGGTTTGGTACAATCACTTAATCTTTTGATTAAATGCTTTATAGCATTCATAATTCAAGTCTTTAGCATTTAAACCGACCATATGTCCGTTTTATGCTCAAACTGGCCAGATCCAGTCTCTTATGTTTACCCTACAATATTATTCTGAAAATAAACAATCACATCATTGAAATCTCAAAGCTATAAGATTATGCAAGATTAATTCCAAATAATGTGAATTAACAAGGATTATATTTCACAGAGAAATCTGAATGTTAAAGGGTTAAAGTTTGATTAATCTACATTAAAACAGTTTGTGACTAACCAGAAAATACTAGGCTGCTACCATTTTATTTTTTACTTGTGTCAGTCATTAATTAGACTGTGGCCATGCTGGGGCACCACCTTGAAGAATTTTTGTAAAAAAAATTGACCCCTGTGCTTTTTTTTTTTACCTTTTTTAAGCTTGGTAATTATTTTATTGGTCTCTTTTTTTCCGAACTGTTAAGTGTCAGGGATGTAAACAAACCAATACTGTTTGTCAGGCAGTGGTGGGGGACAAACACAAAGACACACACATATCATCATCATCATCATCATCATCATCATCATCGTCGTCATCATCGTCATCGTCGTCATCATCGTCATCATCGTCACCATCGTCACCATCGTCACCATCACCATCATCATCATCACCACCACCACCATCATCATCTTCATTTGGTGTCCGTTGTCCATGCCGGCATGGGTTGGACATATGTACGTGTATTTATATACACAAAGGACTTCTTTCAGTTTCCAAACTGAATCAAAATGCTTTTGCTGGTTGCAGAAGGTGTGAAAATGCTTGCCAGTGGTGCGTGCTCAAAATGTCCTGCAGTGGGATTGAACCTGGAACCACGAGGTTGTGGAAGCAAACTTCTTACCACACAGCCATACCTGCACCTATACAGCTTTTAAATACATAACTACATTTGCATATACCAAATTTTTTTTATCGGTGAATTAGTAATATCTTAATGGTTGACAAACCATCACCAATATGCAAATTAGCTCATTCTCTGAGAATTAGGACACATTTTTTTTATATGGTTTATAAGCTGTTCTTTTACTCAGAATCAGAATTACATGTTATTGACAGAAAAGAGATTAATGGTTTTTTATTAATCATTGATTTTGGTAGCGCCAAAGTTATTTCTTTTATATTTGTCTGATGCAAGATTCTGCAGACTGAAGCTATGGAATATACTGTCAAATTCTTATGCTTTACAGACAGTTATTTATTATATATTATGTATTTAGTATAATCTGGAATAATCTTGCTCAACATAAGGACTGTAAGTTACTGTATAAGATGCCTATTTATTGTGAATATCATCGCCATTCCTCATTTAACATCCACTTTTCCAGGCCTCAAAGAAATCATGCCAAAACAGACAGTGGAGCTTGGTGCATCCCCTGGTTTGCCAGCGCTTGTCAAACTGTTTGACCGATGTCAGTATAGTAAACAGGTGATAAATGATGATGATGATGATGAGGGCAGCAAGCTCACAGAATCGTTAGCACACCGGGCAAAATGGTTAGCAGTATTTAATCCATCTTTACATTCTGAGTTCAAATTCCACTGAGGTCGACCTTGCCTTT
>NC_142934.1:10843946-10858946 GCF_046866305.1 Octopus bimaculoides | reverse complement strand
TACTGTGAGAATCGATTTACTGCTTTTCAAATGACCGCTGCCAACAAGGACATGAACAGACCTCCTTGTGAGTTGGAAAATTCAGTTAATAATTGCCTTCTTAACTCCTTTATTTCCATATTTCTGTTCAAATACAATGCGTTTGTTTTGGTTAATTTTTGAAAATGGTGAAGAATTTTGTAAAAATAACCGTCTTTATTAAACTGTTGTTTGGAACAAAAATTAAAATGAAATTTTGATGAAACTTTTTAGGTGCAGGAGTAGCTGTGTGGTAAGTAGCTTGCCTACCAACCACATGGTTCCAGGTTCAGTCCCACTGCGTGGCATCTTGGGCAAGTGTCTTCTACTATAGCCTCGGGCCAACTAAAGCCTTGTGAGTGGATTTGGTAGATGGACGCTGAAAGAAGCCCATTGTATATATATATATATATATATACAATGGGCTTTTTCTCTCCTTGTTCCTTTCTGTGGAAGAGCGTAGGCTCGAAATTTTAAAGACTTTTTCACTTCCCGAGCATTAAACTAATACATCTGTTTGTTGTCTACACCATCTATCTTCGACTTTCGTTTTTTTGTGAATTTTCCCTCCCCCAAATTGACTACATCGACTCCACCATTTTACTGGTACTTAATTTATCAACCCCGAGAGGATGAAAGGCAAAGTTAACCTTGGTGGAATTTGAACTCAGAACATAAAGACAGACAAAATACCACTAAGCATTTCGCCCGGCGTGCTAATGATTCTTTTCTACTCTAGGCACAAGGCCTGAAACTTTGGGGGAGGGGGCCCAGTCAATTAGATCGACTCTAGTACACAACTAAGTACCGCTAAGCATTTCACCCAGCATGCTAACGATTCAGCCAGCTTGCTACCCTAACAGTAACAATAATAATGATAGGAGTACATGAAGAAGGTGGTACGTTTTGATCAACAGGAAACTGAAATAAAGCATTAACTGCAAAAAAAAAAAATGATAATAATAAATAAATAAGATTGAAAAAATCAGACAAAAAAAAAAAAGAAACCGCCAACGCAAACAGGAAGATATTTTCTTTATAACTTCACATGAAATGCCCATAAAAAAAGACTTGTGGCAGACACCAGTCGTTCCAAGACTATACATTAAAATGCTAATAAGTTTAAGGACATAGGAGAAAGGAAGACAGGCATATTGCTCCCTAATTATGGAAAGTGCCATATTGATTTCTACTAGCCCCAAACCTCTAAACCCAGCACATGTAAAATGTAGAATGTTGTTGCCATTCATAATACGTGGTCACACCCAAAAAATTTGAAACTTTAGATTCTTTTTATTTCATTATTATTATTATTATTATTATTATTATTATTATTATTATTATTATTATTATTATTATTATTATTATTATTATTATCTTGTTTCTGTTTTTTTTGGTATCTCCATTCTCGTTGCAGAAAAACTAAATGGAACATGTGTTTCCTGTTTCCTCTGTTACTTGTAAAATTGTGAAACGATCTTCTATTTAAGCAGAATGTTTGGAATATAATTCTCGAAACAAGAATTTTGCAGAGATTCAGGTCATCATTATCATTATTATTATTATTATTATTATCGGTAAACTGGTAGAGTCATTTAGCATGCCATACAAAATGCTTAACAGCATCTTGTCCGACTTTACATTCCGAGTTCAAATTCCACCAAAGTTGACTTTGCCCTTCATCGTTTTGGGGTTGATAAAATAAGTACCAGTTGCATACTGGGGTTGATGTGACCAGCTTACTTCCCCCACCAAAATACCCAGCTTTGTTCTTATTATGGAAAGGATAATTATTATCATCATTTTTTATTATTACTGAAGGCAGAATCATTAAGACACTGAGCAAAATGCTTAGTGGCATTTCAATCGTCAATTGTCCCCTCTGTGTTTGGCCCCTTGTGGGCAATATAGAAATAAGAATTGTTACAGCGCCAGGCAAAATGCTTAACAGCATTTCATCTAACCATGTTCTGAGTTCAAATGCCGCTGGGGACAACTTTGCCTTTCATCCTTCTGGGGTCGATAAATCAAGTAGCAGTTGAACACTGGGGTCAGTCGAATCGACTTACCCAACCCCTTCCCTAAAACTTGCTGGCCTTGTGCCAAAATTTGAAATCAATTTAAGTCCCAAATGCTGGCTTAATAATGACAGTCATTTCATGAAATTATTTGTTATTTTTCAAAATTCTTCAAGAAAAAGATAATGCATTTCAACAGAAATATAGTAACAAAATGGTTTAGAGAAATGTGGATTCTGCAAGCTGAATTGTTCCAAATTCTCAATAAGACAAATTCCTTTACGATGCCTCAAAGATGCAATGGATTACGCATACAGACACACACACACACACACACACACACACACACACACACACATGTAATTAAGTTTAGGATTAGAGATGCATATTTGATGCACTCTTTGTAATTGTCATCTTACCCTGCACTCAGTGTATTTATTTATTTTTATGTTCTTTTGTTTTATATATATCTATATCTATATATCTATATATCTCTCTCTCTCTATATATATATATGTATGTATGTATATATATATATATATATATATATATATATATATATATATATATATATATATATATATATATATATATATATATATATATATATAACACGTACGTATGTATATAATTCACCTATTCTGGTAAAAGAAAATATTTATTTTATTTTATTTATTTTTTACTATTTTATTAAAAGAGTTATAAATTTTAATTAGTTAAGGTATTACAGTGTGTTTGAAGTGAAGCATTTTTTTTTTGTGTGTGTATATTTGTATCAATGTGATTGGTTTTCAAATTTTTGAGCAATTTTCCTCTCTTCACTTCAATGTGTTTCATCCATTCGAGTATTAAGTAACTTTTATGGTTCATCATCGTTTCTCTTAAACTTATTAATTAATTCTGTACAGCCCGAAAAGGATAAAAAAAAAGAAAGAAAGAAAGCTGTTCCAAGAAACCATATTTCCAATTAGAAACGTTGTATTGATGAATATTTCACACAAATTTTTTTATCCTCCAGTTTTCGAGCTTATAGTTTTCCCTTTTCTTCCAATGTTGATATGTTACTTTAGATAAATATTGTAGAATATATTTTCCTATTTATAAAAAAAAAAAATAACAAAAAAATAATAAAAAATAAATGAGTAAAATAAATAAAAAAACTAAAAAACAGAAAGCGAATTTTTTTTTTTTAAAGTGTATTTTCTATTTTTAATAAATAATCTCCATAAGTCGTTAAATTAATTTCAGTTTAATTTTAAATTTCTGTAAGCATTTATTCCTGCTTGATAAATATATCTTTCGATCTCATCCAGGCAAATTTAAAAAAAAAAAAATATTTCTATAACACCAGCAGCTACACTGGATCCAAAATTCTTTGTCATCCATCTGCAGTAAATGGCAAGGAATCACAGTCGTTTTACATTCTCTGCCACTATCCTCATGTTACCTTTTCTGCTTGATAATTATCATTCTATGTCAGTCAGGAAAATTCTTTTATTGTTTTATTCTTTTACTTGTTTCAGTCATTTGACTGCGGCCATGCTGGAGCACCACCTTAAATCAAACAAATTGAGCCCAGAACTTATTCTTTGTAAGCCTAGTACTTATTCTATTGGTCTCTTTTGCTGAACTGCTAAAATCTAATTTTACAGAAATTTCTTTCAAAATTCCTATTTTGGTTTTCACACATTAACTTGTAGAGGTTGAACTATGTAAAATGTTAGAGAGAAAGAAACCTAGCTGTTTCTTGCAATACATACATCTAAAGCAAAATTTTTTCAGGGGCCCTTGAAATACTATTGTGGATCCCAAATTTATTATTTTGTTGTGTGGACCCCTTTGATTACTATTTTATTCTGGTGGGACCCCATAGCCATTTCAAATTCCTATTTTGTTTTCCACACATTAACTTTTGTAGGTTGACCTATGTAAAATGTTAGAGAAAGAAACCTAAATGTTTCTTGTAATACATACCAGTATATATACATCTAAAGCAAACTTATTTAGGGGTTCTTAAATGTTCTATTTTGATCCCCAATTTTCTATTTTGTTGCATAGACCCCCCAGAAATCTTATATGGACACTCAGGGGCCATATGGGCCTGGGTTGAGGACCACTGGACTAAACCCTTTAATGGCAATGCTCCAGTATGGCCATAGTTCAATGATTGAAACAAGCAAAAGATAAACGCTGAAAGACATGTAGAGCTTCAATTCAAAGATTCCTTTTGACTAATTTTTGTCAATTGAACCTGGAGCTTTTAGAAGACATGTTAAAAAGTTCAAGTCAGATGATGACTTTTCTTCAGATGAATTTAAATTTTATCCTCAGTTGGCTTGTTGAATATTTCAAAATTTGATAAAAATTAGGACATTTAATTCTGATATTTTTTACAGCCTATACATACATACATACATACATACATACATACATACATACATACATACATGTATATGTATGTATATATGTATGTATATATGTATATATATATATATATATGTATGTGTTTTATATAATTCATCTGTAGATGATCAAATAAAGATACATAAAAAAAAAAAATATTTCTTTTATTAAATCAATAAAATTACTTTGTTGGATATAAATTCTAGACACAATGTCTGTATAGTTCCTGATTAGGAGGAAATTTATTGTCTATTATGCATATATATATATATACATAAACATATATATATATGTATAAATGTATATATATATATATATATATATATATATATATATATATATATATATATATATACATATATATATATCAGACTAAAATTTATCACATTAGAAACAAAAAAAAAGTGAAAAACAACAACAATAGAACTCCCCAGTTTACCTAGGAAGTATTTGACTAAATCTTAAAAGCAATATTATTCATGTTAGTATATAATTTAGATCTGAGAGAGAGGCGGAGAGAAAGAGGCAGAGAGAGAGAAAGAGGAAGAGAGAGAGAGAGAGAGAGAGAGAGAGAGAGAGAGAGAGAGAGAGAGAGAGAGAGAGGTAACATTCCAATGTTTTGAAGAAAAAAGAAAATTTTCTCCCTCAGTGAAAGTGTCATATTAAATTCTAAAAGTTTTGACTCTAACTACACCAAAACAAGTGATATAAATGATATTTGTACTTTAGTATACTTACAATTTAGAAACGCATTCAACTTATTTTTAAGACATAACACCAAACATACATACACAAATACACACACATACACACTTGTGCACACACTTGCACACATACATGCAAGTGTGCATGCTTTTGTTGATGTATGTATAACTCACTTATAGTCAGACAAACACAAAAATTCAGATGAATTAGTGTCCACTTTAGTATCATAAATAAATAAAACATGAATCTCAATCTAGATTTTTATGAGAGAAAAGTAAAACAGCAAATCTGTGATATAGACCGATGCTCCACAACCTTTTTTTCACTTGCGGTACACTTTTATATTCTTTTCAAAATCTGGCAGCACACCTGAACTAAAAATATAGCTAAAAGTATTCTTTATTTCTTGCGTTTAACCCTCCGACGCGGAGTATAGGCCACTTATAATTGAATTCCATGTCGCATAATTTCTCGCTTCTGTACTTATACTCTGCCATGAATGTCCTTTCTCTGGTTCCTTTTGTGTTGATCTACGCCACGAGTTCTTAGGCCTACCTTTCTTTCTATATCCATCCGGATTCCACCGTAAAGCACTTTTCGCTACATTTGCTGTGTCTTTTATAATTGTGCTACCAATCCACTTCCACTTTTTCTTAAATATTTACTCCCTAATCAAAACTTGATTTGTTCTTTACCATAGCTCCATGTTGCTTATGTGTTCAGGCCATCCGATATTAAGTATACTACGCAAGCATCTGTTGATGAATGATTGTATTTGCTTATTTGACTTAACTGTTGTTCGCCATGTCTCAGCCCCATACAATAACACCGCTTTTACGTTAGTATTAAAAATTCTTATTTTGTTCTTTATTGAAATTACACTTGCGCTCCGTACTCTTTTTAACTAAAAGTATAGGGGAAAAAAAATTATATTTAGGTCACACTGTGGCACACCTAGCATCGTCTCGTGGCACACCAGTGTGCTGTGGAATTCTGGTTGTGGAACACTGATATAGACAGAGGCAGACAGAGAAGTGCAACTGAAACTTGCAGTAAATTTTGATTTACAGTGATCAGAAAATATAAAAAATACAAAAATGGGACAAGAATGCAAAACATCCAGACAGATGATACAAAGAAAACAAGGACGGGTTTTGTGGACTATAGGCCATTGCCAACTTTTCTCAACTGTCCACAATTCTGAGCTGTTTTCTCTGAGATAAGGCCTTCCTCTCTTCCAGGTCTTGTTGGTTTTGAATTGTCATCAGTGCTTCTGTAATTTTGTTCCTTTCTGGATAGGTACATTGACCCTATGTAAAATCATTTTTACCTTTGGGAAGAGGTCGTCTGTATACGTCTGGCCTCTATCCTTTGACCTGTCCAGCATGGGAAACCAAACTAAGATCTTGTGCTCCACTAGCATAACTCACAGGGTCACTGAAGCATAGAAGCCACCATACTGCAAGAAGGACAGGACCTTGTTGTTGACTGTCAATAGTTACCATGCATTAATAGTTACAATCAATATCAATAAAATATCACCACTAGATACTATGTCACCATGGTAACACTATCTGCTTCATCTGAACTAAAGTTTTAAGGATATTTCTCACAAAAGAAAGCATCCAGGTTCTTGACTCTAAATTTATCCGATGGCATTATTTGCTCTCAACCAATTATCCATACATGCAATTGACACGCCTTTTTGGACTCCTCCATATCCTGGCCCAGAGGCAAAGAAGCAATTTCATTTCCCTTCCTTACCTTCTTTCTTTCTTCCATTTTCTTATGTTTTATGTTTTTTTTCTTTCTGTCTTTCATCCTTCATTTTTAATTTCACTTCAAGAATTCATTAAGTTACGAAACAGTTCCTTTTTTTTCTTATTTTTTTTTTTTTGCTTCTTTGCAATGAGATTGTGGTAAAACCAAATTACTTTGTTAGAAATTTTAAATGGTAATGATGATGCTGACGATGGCAATCGTGATGACTGAGGTGATGACGATAATGATGATGAGGATGATGAAGATGATGTTGTCGATGACAATGATAATTGTGATGATGATGATGATGATGATGATGATGATGATGATGATGATGATGACGATGATTGTGATGATGTTGATGATTATGATGATGATGATGATGGTGGTCATGGTGGTGCTTGTGGCAGTGGTGGTGGTAGCAATGGTAGCAGTGGTGGTGGTGGCTGTGATGATGATGATGATGATGATGGTAGTGGTGGTGGTTGTGGCAGTGATGGTGGTAGTGGCAGTGGCAGTGGTGATGGTGGTGGTAGTTGTTGCTGTTGTGGTGGTAGTTGTGGAGGCTGTGGTTATGATGGTGACGGTGGTGGTGGTTGTTATCATTGTGACCATGTTGGTCACGGCGGTGATGATGATGATGGTGGTGGTTGTGACAATGGTGGTGGTGGCAGTGATGGTGGTAGTGGTAGTTGTTGTAGTGGTGGTGGTTGTGATGATGATGATGATGATGATCAAGATGATGATGACGACGATGATGATGATGATATCATTCAGATATTTTACTAAAAACCCCCTCAAAAATGCTGATTATGTTCTAAATTAGCTCTAACATGCAGGTAACTTATTCATTAGATATGTAGCCATAAAAGTGAGGTTAATCCTATTGCAGCCATATTGCTGTTGAAAAACACTGCATATGTTTCAATTAATTTTGTAAATAATTGAAGAAAAATTTAGTAAAATAAGTTTGTTATCATTAAGCTGGTGTTTGGAACATATTAGAAGCTACTGAAAAGTTCCTGGTTTTGTGTAAGAGAAAATACAGGAGGTTCAGCTAATTATGATTTTATTGAACATATTCTCCTCTCAGATTCACACACTTATTGCAGTGGTCCTTCAGTTTTTTCTAAACCCTGTAAAAGAACTCGGAAGGTTGGCCCTCCAACCAGGTTTTTTTGTGATACCCTTAAAGCTAGGAAATTTTTAGCATCACTTTGTATATATAATAGGCGCAGGAGTGGCTGTATGGTAAGTAGCTTGCTAACCAACCACATGGTTCCAGGTTCAGTCCAACTGTGTGGCATCTTGGGCAAGTGTCTTCTACTATAGCCTCGAGCCGACCAAAATCTTGTGAATGGATTTGGTAGATGGAAACTGGAAGAAGCTCGTTGTATATATATATATATATATATATATATATGCATACACACACACACACACACACACACATATGAGTGGATGCTGGGCCATTGTCACTCTACATATGAATATATACACATATGTACACGTACACACAAATACGCATATACACATACACACACACACACACATATATATATATATATATATATATATATATATATATATATATATATATATACATATATATATATATATATACATATACATACATACATATATATATATATATATATATATATATATATATATATATATATATATATATATATATATATATATATATATACACACATATACACACACACACACACACACACAGACATATGTACATATAGAGATGTATGTATGTGGCTGGTTGATGAATTACTGTAAGCATTGAACTAAACATAATGATTACCCCATAGCTTATCTGTTCAAGGTTGAAAAAAAAAAAATGAAGATAATTCTATTGATATATTTTTAACAGAATGCTTGTGTATTTGTCTAGATTGAAATTCAAAAATATTCTCTGGTGTTTCACAATTGACTGTTGGCCAATAAATGTCTATACACACACATATATATGTGTGTATATGTAATATATATATATATATATATATATATATATATATATGTATATATGTATATATTTACCTATGTATTCATATATTTATCTACATATGTATCTATGTAAGGTTTAGCTGCTATAAATGGATGTGTATATGTATGTATGTGTGTGATTTGTATGTAATTTTTATGTATGTATGGTTATTTATAACTATATCTAAAATGATTGCAAATTTTTAGATTATTATCATTCAATAAGACTTATATATATGTATGTACGCACGTACGCATGTATATATATATAAATATATATATATATATATATATATATATATATATATATATATATATATATATATATATATATATATATATATATATATATATATACACATATATATACACATATATATACATATATATATACATATATATATACATATATATATATATATATATATATATATATATATATATACATACTTAAAAGTAGGTTGGAATTTGGGGTTCATTTTATATCAGAGATCAATACGAATTTGAAGACAAAAGGGGAGAGCACTCAATTCTGTTATTGTTCGGTTGACAATGGACCCTACAGGATAGAAAAAGACAAACAAAACCTCCAAACTATAGTTTTGATAGTAATTCTTCCAGCTCTATTGCTACAATATATTTGATTAAATATTTTGAAGAAATAGAAGGTCTTCAAGGAAACATAAAAAAAAAAAACAACAACATAAAATATTGCTAAAAACTCCCAAGCGAAAGGTGTTGTCTCAAAAACTATAGAATTTCTGTTTCAAAGAATTATTAGAAAAAGGTTTCAAAAGGAAAAAATCCATTGGGACATTGCAAGCACCTCATTGATTTCAATTGATATAAGGATTTTTGCAAGGAAGTTTTGCAAGATATTTGCATAATGATGCTCAAGTGAAAATTAAAAAAAAAAATGGCAAAAACTGTCTCCGCCCGCTAAAAAAAAAAAGAAACAGGAAAAGAAAATAATGATGATAAAACAAAAAATAATAGTAGTAGCAGCAACAGTAGGAATTTGAACTCAGAACATAAGACAGACAAAATACCACTGAGCACTTCATCAAGCTTGCTAATGCTTCTGCCACCTCACCGCCTTAGTAATAATAATAATAATAATAATAATAATAATGATGATAGTAATAATAATAATAATGATAATAGTAATAATAATAATAATAATAATAATAATAATAACGATAATAATAATAATAATAATAATAATAATAATAATAATAATAATAATAAATCGTGTCAACTGGAACGACTGGAACGACTCATGTACTGAGAAGAGCATTATCGCTGTGAAAACAACATCCATTCATGATTTTTTAAATTATTTTTAATACATATTTCACCTGTGAATTTGCGTGTGTAAACTGGGAATGCATACAATGAGTTTCTCTGCCCTAAGTGTACGGAAAACACTCGGCGAGAAATGGAAGAAAATTTGAAGAAAGAAGAACAAAAACAACAACATAATAGTAATAATAATAATAATAATAATAATAATAATAATAATAATAATAATAATAATGATAACGATAATAATTATCATACTTTTTTATGTTTTGATATCAAAATTGAAAAAAACCCAACTTTGTTTATAAGAATTATGGACTTGGGTTTGCACCCACTAAGCATATGTCATTCCTGCACTTATTACAGGATTAGTCGATTACATCGACCCCAATATTTAACTGGTACTTATTTTATTGATGCTGATAGGATGGAAAGCAAAGCTGACTTTGGCAGAATTTGAACTTGGAATGTAAAGACGGACTTGCCTAAGGTGCCGTGCAGTGTAACTGAACCCCAAAACTTCCTTGTCGGGAAGTGAGCATCTTAATTACCCGGCCACGAATGAGCAGGGGAGAGAGAGTGTGTGTGGGGGGCGGGGGGGGGAGGAATAGAGAAAGACACAGAAGAAGAGAAAGGAAGAGTGAGGGCTTATTTTTATTGTTCTTTCGGTTTTCTGTTACATTCCATTTTTTAGGGATAGCCATTACATTTCCTAGTTCTGTTTTTTTTTTCTTCAAGAACATTCCAACATGGTTCTTTTTGGATTGGTTTCATTTCATAAGCACCAAAAAAAGTTTCAAAAATAAAAAAAAAATTGAAGGTTTTTGAATATTTGGCTTCATTAAGTGACATAGCATCTGGCCCGGTAATTCTAGAAAAATCTTTTTCCTGGGGTATGGGGTGTATTAATTTACTTATCTGAAGTTGATGTCAGTGGAGGAGATGGAAATGAAGCTTGTTAGTCAGGAAGAGTTGGATATACGGGTATATGGGTATATTTCATCTTGGTGGGGGATTGCTAACCTGGATACGGTCCAACGCTCAACATTTAAAACAGTTCAGCTGTCTGTCTTGGACATAGAAACTGATGGCTGGGTATCACTTGGTTTCTTCATCATGTCTGTAAGTTCCATGAGGCCTGGAAGTTCCAGAAATTCTTCAAACATTACAAACAGTTCCATAGTGTAATTACCATTGCCTATAAATTAATTTCCTTTTCTATTTGATTATGCTAATGAATTAACGAAATTTCTTAAAGACAATTCTCACCACATGAATTTTGATGTCTCCATGAAAGTTACTGATGGGTGATTCCTATTAACTGTCTGCTCATCCATGAAGAATTTTATCCATTCTGTTATGCTATTTCTCTTGGTGTACACTGTCTATGTTTCAGTTAATTTTGAAAATAAGGAAGAATTTAGAAAATAGCTGTCGTTATTATGCTAGTGTTAAAGGCGGCAATCTAGCAGAATTGTTATTATGCTGGACCAAATGCTTAGCAGCATTTCGTCTGTCTTATATTCTGAGTTCAAATTCTGCTGATGTCGACTTTATCTTTCATCCTTTTGGGGTCAATAAAATAAGTACCAATTGAACTCTGGGGTTGATGTAATTGACTTACCCTGAAGTTGCTGGTCTTGTGCCAAAATTGGAAATCATTGTTATTCTAGTGTTTAAGGGGAGGGGTGGTGGTGAGTGGGCAGAATTGTTGCTGCGCCGGGTAAAATGCTTAGTGACATTTTATCTATCTATATTTTCTGAGTTTAAACTCTGCTAAGACTCACTTTGCCTTTTATCCTTTTGGGATCAATAAAATAGATACCAGTCGAACACTGGGGTCAGTGTACCTGACTAGCCCCTTTTCAGGCCTTGCTTGGAAGAAATTAACATGAAAACTTGATGGAAGGTTTTAATTTAGATCAGTTTAAAACATGAAGCTTGTTTCATAGAATTAGGGACCATCTTGGAGAGATCGGTATCAAAAGGGTTATTATAACTTTTCTGATTTTGACCACTTTTCTTTATAACTTCTATATTCTTAAATCTCAATTAAATATTTCCAAATCCTAAAAGTAAATGTAGTCTAGAATATTCTAACATCTGTGTAAAGTTTCTTCCATTTCATTGTCCAGAATTCCAAGTAAGCAATGTCTTCTACATTTGTTAATGCGAATATAAATGTAATATCATTTTTTTCTCCTCTTTGCAGCTACAAAAACTGCGCTGGGTCAATAACAATATTAGTTTTTGTTATATTACTTCATGAATTATTTTTTTCTTTTATATTCCTCTGTCTGTACCAAATTTTTCATTCTTTTCTTTCTCTTTTTTTCCTACCATTTCTCGCTGCTTTCACATATTGTTTAAGTTGTACCTTCAATCATATATCTTCAGAAATTGATATTTCTTGGCTTTCAGTAGCCGTCAGCTCCTCAATGTCGACTACTATTGAGATTCCTTGACCTTAGGTGGCCTGTATTTTATGTTTAGTTTCATATTTTCTAAAACCACAGTGATAGCCTTACATATAACTTGTTTTTCCTTTTTTTATATTGCTATATCTGTATTTTGTAACCTTAAAAATTGCCATATATCTACAGTACAGAGATGCAAATTTTCTAAGAAGAGAAGTAGTTTTTTTTAATTGACGCTAGTATTTCACTAATATTTATTTTATCGACCCAGAAGGAATAAAAGACGACATTATTCCAGAGGGCATTTGCACTTAGATTATAAAGTTTATAATCTACACAGCCATGAACACAGAGACACAAAGTATAAGAAACAAACATTGTCCATTAAATAAACTTAGTACTTACTTACGTTATTAATCCTAGATGCACTAATGGCAAAATTGAATCTGAGTGAGATTTACATTTAGATTATGAAAGGGACGATACTAAATATCCTCTACAAGGCATTTTGTCTGATATTTGGCTGGTCCTACTTAAATGTTAACCTTATGGTGGTAGCCAGGTGCCTATTCACAACACCAGGGAATGTTTTATTCAATGTTCTCTGTATTAATGGTAAAGAATTTTTGTCTGAGTATGTGACTGGCTGCAAGGACATACCATTGAAAAGGTACACGAAGGCTAAAATGCAGCTGGTCTCGCTCTGATATTTATTGTGTTTTTAACACAGCCCTTCCATAAGAGATGTTATCTCAGGAAACATACTGTTGTAATAGGGTCTATCGACAGTGTATATACTTTAAGTATGATACATAGATGACTATTTTACTGACTTGTAACTTTGGAATAATTGTTTCTATCACAAGTACAAAGCTACAAATTTGGGAGAGGTAACTAGCTGATAATAATACTAATAATAATAATAATAATAATAATAATAATAATAATAATAATAATAATAACAACGATAAAATGAAGTGTAATAGAACCAATGTATGTGATTCTTATTGACAAAATTACCTTCCCAAGATACAACAGCATCTGTCTCCATACAGAATTCCACAAAACGAATAAAAAAACGAATAAAAAAAAAATTAAGATTTTAATAAATTTTAGCAAAAGACATCTTGTCTCACAGAACCACAAAAAATCTTTTTCATGGAACCGTAGTGTGTCTCAGAACTAATTTTGAGAAAAATGTTGTGCATTTGGCTTTATTGCTCATAGCAGACGACTGGTGCTTGTTTTATGAATTATCCCGTTGGAGGAAAAGGTGACGGTGACCTCAGGGAGGAACAAGGTTAAACACTGAGCTGTGTTTTGGTCCAGCGCTTCGCTGCTCTTGTTACATTGCCACCTTCAACAATCAATAGAGCTATGACAATAATTACTATAAATAATAATAATAATAATAATGATGATAATAATAATAATAACAACACTACCAAAAAAGTTTAAAAATATATATCTACAAAAAAATGACCAAATTTTGAAACATTCTTCAAGAGCAGACAAAGATTTTGTTACTATCTCACTTAAAAACAACAGAAGCAAAAAGAGAACCAAACACATACGTACACACATATACATACAAACATGCACACATGGACACACATATATGCATGCATACATACATGCATGCATACTCACATACACACATATATATATATACATACACACATGCATACACACATATATACATACGCACACGTGCATTCACGTACATACACATACATATACACGCATACACACATATTTACATACATTGATACACACATACATATGCATGCATAAACACATCCATGCACACATACATACACACGCATAAGCACACATGCATACATACACACACATAAACACACATGCATTCATACACACGCATAAACACACATGCATACACACACGCATAAACACACATGCATACACATATAGAAGCATACGTCCGCAGACATAAACACATACATACACACATACACACATGCACACATATAGAGATACATATACAAATGCATATACACACTATATAGATACTTATACACACATTCATACATGCATACACATACACACACATACATGTGTACATACAGAGATACACACATACATACACACAAATACATGTGTACATACATAAATACACACATACATACACACACATACATAGATACCCACATACATATACATACACACATGCATACACACACACATACACACACATACATGTGCACATACATAGATACATACACACATACACACACACACATACATGTGTACATACATAGATACACACACATATATACATAGATACCCACATACATATACATTCATACATACATACATACATACATACATGCATGCATACACACACATACAAA
>NC_142934.1:10836446-10838946 GCF_046866305.1 Octopus bimaculoides | reverse complement strand
AACTGACTAAACGGCAAAGCCATACTATACATTTAGAGTAATTGTTGCAGAAACGAGGGGCGAATCTACTTCGACAGTTTAGCACCAGAAAATCCTACGGCATTTCTTCACTGATTCTTTCCAGTGAGACACCAAAATGTAAGCAGGTATAAGCGAGTGTACAATGTTTTACTAATATTTAGTATCTTCTCTCTTTTTTTGTTTTTTTTTCTTTTTTTGTATACAGGTAAGGGTTGTGTCGTTATGAAACTCATTTTCCATCCATGAGGTTTTGGGTTCAGTTCCCCTCTGTGGTACCTAGAAGACGTGTCGTTAAATATACTTCTGAACTGACCAATGCCGTGTGATGGAATGTAGCTGGTGGAAACTTTAAACCCTTTGTGCATATATATATATATATATATATATATATATATATATATATATATATATATATATATATGCACAAAGGGTTTAAAGTTTCCACCAGCTACATTCCATTATTATGATTGACCGTTGACTGAACACTATTCAATTTTTTTTCTCCGTGTTTTTCTCCTTGTCTCCGTATTCTTTCTGTTGAAGAGCGTAGCTCGAAACGTCAAAGACTTTCCGTATTCCCGAGCGTCATACTAATATATACTTTTGTTATTTACACCACCTGTCCTCGTCTGTTGTTATTTTTTGTATATTCTCCCATATATATATATATATATATATATATATATATATATACACACACACACACACACACACATACTTATTTATATATATATACACACATATATATATAAAAATATAAATAATATATATATATGCATATATATATACATATATATAATAATATAAATAATATATATATATGCATGCATATACACACACACACACATACACACACACACACAACCACACACACACACACACACACACACACACACACACACACACATATATATATATATATATACATATATATATACATATACGTATATATATTTTCTTTCTAAAGGAAAGAAAAAGGTCAATAAATACTTGCCATTACATTTTTAATCGACCAAATATGAACCATTTTGTTGCACAATGCGTCTCCATCTTTCCTTTAACTTGAAAATACCCTCTTCCCAAAATTGAGGTGGTTTCATGGCAAATAAGTCGAAAGGTAAGGTACTATAAATCAGCACAAACTTTCTGGATAACACAATATATACGACCGGCTTTTTTCAGTTTCCGTCTACCAAATCCACTCACAAGGCTTTGGTCAGCCTGAGGCTATAGTAGAAGAGACTTGCCCAAGGTGCCCCACAGTCGGACTGAACCCGGAACCATGTGGTTGGTAAGCAAGGTACTTACCACACAGCCTACACAAATAAGGAGGTGAAAATGCAGGTATCTCAATCCCTGTTTTCTTAATATTCATTTTCACATAAACATAATTAAATCTATTTATGTCAATAATTAGGAGAGCACTTTTGCATCCCCGCAGAGGTCAAATTGTGTCATGTTCTATCTCATATACATACACACGCAAATACTTATGTGCATGTATGAGTATGTGCATGCTTGTGTGTATATGTATGTGTGTGGTATGTGTGTGCATGTGTGTATTTGTCTTCCTCACTCACACACCCATATTCATTGACGTACACACACATCTGGTGGACCTCCTACGTACAATATTCAGTGAATATACAATTGTAAAAGGCATGACATAGCAAACGACTTCGTTTCCTTTTTATTTATTTTTTTTGATGAGAAATCTATAGTAGACTGATGTACTTTTACTTAGAAGATAAAGAATGGCACCCCCTCCCCCACCGAAGCGCCCCGCCCACAAACACACATTCATATGCATATTCATATAGTATATATATATATATATATAAATATACATATGTACATAGATGCATATATGCATAGACATGTGTATATCTATGTGTGCCTGTGTGCATATGCTTGTGTATGTGTATGTGCCTGTGTGTGTATGTGTATATGTGTGTATGTGTGTATGTATAGATGTGTATCACACATGTTTTTTGGTATATATCTATATATACGTACATATATATACATATATACACATGCATTCATACACATACATACATACATACATACATACATACATACATATATATATATATATATATATATATATATATATATATATATATATATATATATATATAACCTTAAATATATATATGTGTGTATGCATATGAATAGATATATATATACATGCATTCATACACATACATACATACATATATATATATTTATATAGATAGATATACATATATAGTCTTAAATATATAAATGTATGCCTGCATATGAATACATATGCAAAATTTAAATATATATATATATATATATATATATATATATATATATATATATATATATATATATAAATACAAATATATGTATGTATATATATATGTATATATATATATGGACATACTTATACACACGCACACATATAAATGTATATGTGTCTATATATATACACACATATATAGACATGAAT
>NC_142934.1:10816446-10828946 GCF_046866305.1 Octopus bimaculoides | reverse complement strand
GTAAAGGTGATGATGGAGATGGCTGTGGTGGTGATGGTGGTGGTGGTGATGGAGACGGTGGTGGTGGTGGTGATGATGGATATGGTGGTGATGGTAGCGGAAGCGTTGATGGTGGCGACAGCGGCGGTGGTGACGCAGATGGCAGTGGTGGTGGTGCTGTTGTTGATGGTAGTGGTGTTGATGGTGTTGGCGGTGATGTTGGCGGTGGTGTTGGCGGTGGTGTTGGTGGTGTTGACGGTAGAGGAACTAGTAATAATGATGGTAGTAGTGGTGGTGATGGTACTGGTAGTAGTAGTAGTGGTGGCAGTGGTAGTAAAAGAAGGAGAGAAAGGAGAAAAAGCAAAAATTCTTCCTGGTACGAGGATCCATCTATATACATCTATAATGTTACTAATTACTAACATACGTTTGTTTTTTTAATATTTTTCCATATATCTATACAACAGATACACATACACTAACACATACATAAATACATATAAACATATACACACATACACACACACACATATTTATATATACACTTGCATAAGTACATACAACCATGCATGTGTACATACATAAATACAATAACCTACATAATCTATACTTTCATAAACACACACACACACACACAGACACATATATGTACATGTATACATATACATGCATATGTATACACATGTATACATATATTGATATACAAATATATGCATATATATATTTACATGTACATATATATAAAACTATGTAATATATATATCTATATACATACATGCATATATATATGTGTGTGTGTGTAGACATATATACCTATGCTCATATGCATATAATTATATCTATATTCATGTATGAATAATTGTGTATATATATATATATATACACACAATTATTCATACTTGAATATATATATACATCATCATCATATATATATATATATATATATATATATATATATATATATGCATTTACTTATATATATATTTATGTACATACATATATATATATGTGTGTGTGTGTGTATATAGAGTGTATGCACATACACATATATATATAGTTATATATGCACATATGTGCATACATAATACATATTTACTTTAGACTGTATACACATGCAATTATATGTTATTAGTGCATATACATATACGCACACACTTATTCATATTCTGCTGCACAGGAGATGCTTATGGACATTAATATATACAGACCCACACGCATTCTATCTCCCTCGTACTCACACACACACACAGGTGTACACATATACATACACATCCATAATTGAATACCTGAACATTGAAACACAGCCATACATTCACAGACACTGTTATGCATTCTATAGACTTACTATAAAAGATTAGTTTATTCCTTGGAGGAGAGGAAAAAAAAATTCAATCAATTTTAAAATATTTTGATGCATACCGTAGATGTTTTACAATACAGAAATTATTCCAACATACATATAGGCATGTATACGTACCCATATATAAATGTGAGTATATATGTATTTATATGTATATGTGTATGTGTGTGTGTGTGTGTGTGTGTGTATAAATGTTATCATCATCATCATCATCATCATCGTCATTGTTTAACGTCTGCTTTCCATGCTAGCATGGGTTGGACGATTTGACTGAAGACTGTTAAACCAGATGGCTGCACCAGGCTCCAATCTGATCTGGTAGAGTTTCTACAGCTGGATGCCCTTCCTAATGCCATGTTGCTTACTTTTTACTCAGCCTGATAAATAAATATATATATATACAGGTATAAGTTAGAGGTGTTTAAAGCCTCTAAGGGATGTTTAAATCTAAAGGCGCTCCTGGTGATTAGCTGCGTAGGTACAGTCCTTGGTAAAAGGTATACGGTAGCAGGTAACGTACTATTACTACCACTTTATTAATTAATTAATTAAATTAATGGCTTACTAGTGCAAACGACCAACTTTGTTGCATAGATATATATATATGTATATGTATATGTGTATATGCATATATGTATATGTATATGTGTATATGCATCATCATCATCATCATCATCCTTGTTTAACATCTGCCTTATGTTTATATATACGTGTATATATATGTGTGTGTCAGTACCGCCAGACTGTCCCTCGTGCCGGTGGCACATAAAAGCACCCACTACACTCTTGGAGTGGTTGGCATTAGGAAGGGCATCCAGCTGTAGAAACTCTGCCAAATCAGATTGGAGCCTGGTGTAGCCATCTGGTTTGCCAGTCCTCAGTCAAATCGTCCAACCCATGCTAGCATGGAAAGCAGACGTTAAATGATGATGAGGATGATGATGAATACATGATATATATTTATATATGTGTATGTGTGTGTGTGTGTATATATATATATATATATATATATATATATATATATATATATAAATACACCATATAAATATAATCTATATTTATATATATCTATGTTTCTGTATATATATATATATAAATGTGTGTGTGTGTGTGTGTGTGTGTGTGTGTGTGTGTGTGTGTATATAAATCAACAGATGTGAGTTAGTACAAATTATCAGGCATTTTTTTTTAATGTTCATAAAATTATAGACCAATTCTTCTTGTGTCAAAATTTCCTTTGTAAACCAGAAGTGAAGATATATTTGAAATTCTAGATAGTCCCATCAAAGAACACAATTTGTTATGGACAATTTCTGTTGCCCCCCCCCCCCCACAATCAGTCGTTCACAAAAGGTCTTTATGGCTTTGGCAAATGAAGAACGAGAAAACACTAACCTCTCTTAGCTTTTGTATACCACAAAGTACTAATTGTGAAAAGACCTGGAAATGGATTGAAAGTAGCAATTATGGAGAAAGCTGTTCATCTCTTTTATCTTCTGTTATTTACTAGTTTCGGTTATTAGACTGTGGCCATGCTGGGGCACCATCTTGAAGTTTAATACTTGGTTTTTGTTAAGCCTGGTACTTATTCTATCGATCTGTCTTGTTGAACTGCTGGGTTACAGAAATGTAAACACACCAACACTGGCTGTAGGGAACAAAGGCAGGCACAAAGACACACACACACACACACACACACACACACACACACACACACACACACACACATGCATAACAGGCTTGTTTCACTTTCCATCTACCAAATCTACTCAAGTCTTCGGCTGGACAGAGGCAATAGTTGAAGACACTTGCCCAAGGTGCCACACATTTGAACGGAACCCAGAACCATCATCATCATCATCATCATCATCATCATCATCATCATCATCGTTTAACGTCCGTTTTCCATGCTAGCATGGGTTGGACAATTTGACTGAGGACTGGTGAACCAGATGGCTGCACCAGGCTCCAATCTGATCTGACAGAGTTTCTACAGCTGAATGCCCTTCCTAATGCCAACCACTCCAAGAGTGTAGTGGGTGCTTTTACGTGCCACAGGGATGAGGGCCAGTCAGGCTGTACTGGCAATGGCCATGCTCAAATGCTGTTTTTTACATGCTGCCTGCACAGGAGCCAGTCCAGCGGCACTGGCAATGACCTCGCTCGAATGTCTTTTCACATGCCACAGGCACAAGTGCCAGTAAGGCGACGCTGGTAATGATCACGCTCAAATGGTGTTATTTACGTGCCATTGGCATGGAAGCCAGACAGCTGCTCTGGCAATGATCACGCTTGGATGGTGCTGTTAGCGCTCCATTGGCATGGGTGCCAGTCGTCGGATTTGGTTCGATTTCAATTTCGATTTCACTTGCCTCAACAACTCTTCGCAAATCGTTTTAACCATTTTGCTACCATATTTCTGGTGCTAAAATACATTAATTACCTTTGTTTCAATTAATTTTGATAATTATGAAGAATTTAGTAAAATAACTTTGCATTTTACTGGTGTGAAACAAATTAACGCAAAATTTCAATGGAAGGTTTTAATTTAGATCACTTTGTGAACATAAA
Source organism: Octopus bimaculoides (assembly GCF_046866305.1). Lineage (NCBI taxonomy): Eukaryota > Metazoa > Mollusca > Cephalopoda > Octopoda > Octopodidae > Octopus > Octopus bimaculoides. The sequence goes on along the minus strand of NC_142934.1, from coordinate 10,825,036 downwards.
TTAACATTAAATTTTGATGAAAGCAGAAAATTTGGATCATAAACCCAGGGTAATTCTCATGCATTTTGGTATCAAAACGGTTAACTTTTTCATTATCATATTTCTGGTAAAATTCACTGCTTTTGTTTTTATTTAATTTTGATAATAATGAAAAATTTTTAGTGAAATAATTTTGTTGTTATTAAACTAGTTTGAGACATAAATTAACATGGAATTTTAATAGGTTGTAATTTAGATTTCTTTAAAACATGAAGTTTGTATCATAGAATCATCAGAGGCAGTCTCAGACAGAATAATGTCAAAAGGGTTAATTCAAGGTCGTCGTCATCATCGTCGTCATCGTCGTCATCGTATCATCATCATCGTCATCATAATCACCGTCATCGTCATCGTCACCGTTATCGTCACCATCATCATCATCATCATCATCATCATCATTGTGTTATCATCATCATTGTGTCATCATCATTATCACCATGTCGTCATCATCTTCATCATCATCATCATCATCATCATCATCATTGTCATTGTCATCAACATTGTCATCATCATCATCGTCATCGTAATCGCCATCATCATCAACCTCATTGACACATCATCACCACCATCATCATCATCATCAACAACTTTATTGTTATCATAATCATCATCATCATCAACCACATTGACATTATCATCATCACCACTACCACCACCGCCACCACCACCACCACCACTACCTTCATCATCATCAGCAGCAGCATCAAGCACATTATCATCAACATCATCTTCACCCCCCCCCCCCCCGCCACTGGTGCATACTGGGGTCGACCTAATCGACTGGCCACTCCCCACAAAATTTCAGGTCTTGTGCCTAGAGTAGAAAAGAATATTTATGAAGAGACTAGGGCTGGGTTTAAAGGCCTCAACTCATCCACTGGTGCTCACTGATTCTCAAGGAGTTAAGTGTTTTGTCATGTATACGAATGGAGAGAAATGTTGTTTGAATTTTTCCTTTCAGTAAAACGGAATTTCGGGATTTAATTCAAAGCAATCTTCACTGCATAAAGTTGGTATACCTTTCTGACATATTTGAATATTTAAATAAAATAATAGCAACATGCAAAAGACCGAATAAAACAATCTAACATTGATTGATAAAATTTGGGAAAGAAAAGCGCAAAAGAGAAATTTTCAAATGTTTTCTAAAACAGTGAATGCCACTTAGAATGTGATATTAGTTCTTAAATCATTGATCATTTAACATTGCTGGAAGAGAAAGTACTTGGGTACTTTGCGAATATCTGAATACAATAATATGATTGGATTAGAAGTCCATTTGTTTCATCTGTGACATTTTTTCTCATTGGTTGAAAAGAAGAATTGAATAAATTTTTGAAAAAAAAATTTGGTATTGAATTTTGTTGCATAAAAGAAGTGAATTGGAAATTTTCTTGATTTGTGTTTCAAGCATGCGTTCCCATACATCATGTTTGATTATTTTTTGAACCTTAGTACTCTAAAGGCTGCTTACCTGGTTCTGGTTTTCATGGGGCATAATTGACCAATATGCCAACGTTTCTCCAGAACAGGAAGCTTGTCTGTTGCAGGATTCAAGGCCAGAAATTTCGAGGGGAGGGGACATGTCCATTATATTGATCTTGGTATTTGATAGGTGTTTTATTTTGTCGATCCTGAAGGGGTTAAAGGTGAAGTTGCCCTTGGCAGGGTTTGAACTGAGAGTGCAAAGAGACAGGAGAAATGCTGTTGAGCATTTTGTCCAATGTAGCCATAGAAACTGTGCCACAAGAGATGATTGGGGCTTGGACAGGTCCCAGGTTGGCCAACTCCTGTCAAACCGTCCAACCCATGCCAACCCATGCCAAAAGTCCAAACCATGGAAAACAGATGTTAAACAATGATGATGACAACGCTGATGATGATGATGACAATGATGATGATGGTGATGATGATGATGATGTTAATGATGATGATGTTGATGATGACAATGATGATGGTGGTGATGATGATGATGATAATGATGATGATGTTGATGACGACAACAATGATGACAACGATGATGATGATGATGATGACAATGACGACAAGGTAGCTCAAGATGAAAAGGTAGCTCAAAGGTCACTGTTTTGATGCCATTGTCAAGGTCAAGAACGAATCACAGGCCCTCAACTCATGGAAAATGACTTCCATGCCAGATTCAAAAAGCAGCAAGGACACTGGAACCAGTATATTGCTATGCAAGGTGACTATTTTGAAGTTATTTTTTATTAAACATAACTTGTTGAGTGTCTTTTTGATACCATCGTAGGAATGTATGCTGTATGTATATATGTTTGTATATATGTATGTATAAATGTATGAGTGTACAATGTTGTATGTGTGTACGTATGTATGTACATATGGATGATGTATATATGTGTGTGTGTGTGTGTGTATGCTGTGTGTACATTTGTATATATGCCTACTTTGAATTACGTTTATAACATTTAGTATTTTTACCGAATCACCTGCCTTTTGACAAAGTTACAAGTGAAGCTGTTAGGAAGAAGGATGAAAGGAAGAAAAGGAAAGATAGAGAGATAGATAGAGAGATAGAGAGACAGAAAAAGAGATAGAAAGATAGATAGAAAGATAGATAGATTGATTGATAGGCAGAAATAGATAGATAGATAGATAGATAGAGAGAGAGAGTGATAGATAGGTAGGTAGATAGATGGATAGATAGATAGATAGATAGATAGAGAAAGAGAGAGAGAGAGATTTATGGATAGATAGATAGATAGATAGAGAGAGAGATAGATGGAGATAGATAGATAGAGAGATAGAGAGATAGATAAATAGAAAGCTTCCTTGTTGTTACTGTTCCTTAGCCCTAGGTCAGTCTTGACCGAGCAGGTTTATGATCATCCTGCCTTTTGCCTACATACAATTAAAGCATCACCGAATCACTCAATGCATCAGTTCATAAGGTGTTTGTATGTGATTTGAGGGAAATGTAGCTGCTATTTCTAGCGTGCTGTTTGGTGACTTAGTGAGTCCCTTGTTGGCTCAGAAGCTTCCTTGCTTCAAGAGAAGGCAGCTGATATTTTAAATTGAAAACATTGTTTTGTTCTCTTCACATCGACTTATTTATTATCCATGTTTATTTCGAATTTCAAATGTTTTAAAATTCCACCAATATCCTTAAAAGAAAACAAATTAAAATATTTATCAATTCCAATGTATTCATTACTGTTGTTGTTGCTGTTGTTGTTGTTGTTTGAACCCAGGAAATTCCTAGTTGAGTAGAACCAGAAGGTAAGATATTCAAGCAGAGATCATCTCATCTTCGTTTAACTCTTTTGATTCCGAAAACCATCTGCGGCTGCCCTTGGTTTTATTATAGAAGGTTTGTGTTTTAAAGTGATGTAAATTAAAACTTTTCTCTAAAATTTCCGGTTAATTTATTTTCCAAACATTAGTGAAGGAGTGGCTGTGTGGTAAGTAGCTTGCTTACCAACCACATGGTTCTGGGTTCAGTCCCACTATGTGGCGCCATGGGCAAGTGTCTTCTACTATAGCCTTGGGCTGACCAAAGCCTTGTGAGTGGATTTGTTAGACGGAAACTGAAAGAGGCAGTGAGCTGGCAGAATCATTAGCATGCAAGGTGAAATGCTTAGCGGTATTTCGTCTGCCACTATGTTCTGAGTTCAAATTCCAATCTATCTATTTACCTATCTATCTATCTATCTATCTTTTTTTTTTTTCTTCCTGCGATCCCTTTTGATCGAAATCCCCACCTTTTTTTTCTGCGATCCCTTTTGATCGAAATTATCCCCCCCCCCCAGAAAAGCTCTACTTTGTAATTTGTCCATTTTCTGTATTTAGCCCTGTGTGGCTATAATAAAAAGATATCTATCTATCTATTTACCTATCTATCTATCTATCTATCTATCTATCTATCTATCTATCTATCTATCGATGTATGTATGTATCTATCTATCTACATATCTATCTATATCGATTTATCTACATATATATTTATCTATCCATATATATATGTATATATATATATATATATATATATATAGAGAGAGAGAGAGAGAGAGAGAGAGAGAGAGAAAGAAAGAGGGAGAAAGGGGGGGGAGAAAGAGGGAGAAAGGGGGAGAGAGAGGGGGAGAGAGAGGGAGAGCACTGAATAACACACACTCACGCACAAACACACCCCAACACACACACAAAGCAATGCACACCTATACATACGCGAAAATATACACACGTACACATGCATATATGGGTCATGTGTCTATACATATGTATGAATTGATGATTTAAGTATCAATAATATCTTTGAACTGATTTGATCGATTATTGCAAACTCCTCTCAAATTTGTGCCAAATTAGGAAATCATTGTGTACGTATGTATGTGTGTGTGTGTGTGTGTGTGTGTGTGTGTGTGTGTGTGTGTGTGTGTGTAATCAGGAAAGTACTAATAATATGGATGAAGTGATTTGATTAATTATGACAACTTCACAAATTTGTGCCAGACTAATATATTTACATACATTCATACATACACACACATAAGTACACACATACATACATACATACATACATACATACATATATATATATGTAGGTATATATGTAGGTATATATGTAGGTATATCATCATCATCATCATCATCATCATCGTTTAACGTCCGCTTTCCATGCTAGCATGGGTTGGACGATTTGACTGAGGACTGGTGAAACCGGATGGCAACACCAGGCTCCAATCTAAATTTGGCAGAGTTTCTACAGCTGGATGCCCTTCCTAACTCCAACCACTCAGAGAGTGTAGTAGGTGCTTTTACGTGTCACCCGCACGAAGGCCAGTCAGGCGATACTGGCAACAGCCACGCTCGAAATGGTGTCTTTTATGTGCCACCCACACAAGAGCCAGTCCAGGGGCACTGGCAATGATCTTGCTCGAAAATCCTACGAAGGCCAGTCAGGCGGTACTGGCAACGGCCATATATATATAATTTATATATACACATATATACATCATATGTAGATATATATATTTATATATATATATAGATATATAATTTATAGATAAACATATACACATCATATATAAATATATATACATACATACATACATACATACATACATACATATATATATATATATATATATATATGCACATACATATATATCTACATCTCTCTCTCTCTCTCTCTTTCTCTCACTCCACACACATAAATGTGTGCGTGTGTGCATGTGTATTTGTGTGTATGTATATATATATATATATATATATATATATATATATATACATACATGCACAGACACACATACACACACACACACACTCACACACACACACACACACACACACACACACACACACACACACACACACACACACACACATATATATATAAAACCCCAAAAGGAGGAAAGATAGTTTTCGAGGGGAGGGAAAGTCAATAATTATATCGACCCCAGTACTTGACTAATTCTTATTTTATTCAACCCCACCACCAAAAAAAAAAAAAAATGGAAGGCTAAGTCGATCTTGGTAGAATTTGAAAGATCACCAAAATGCTGTTAAGCATTCTGTCCAGTGTATTAATAGATCTGGCAGGTGCTGCCTTCTTGAAATATATCAATAATGGTTTGGATCCCAGCATTTGACTGGTACTCGTCTTCTTGACCCTGTAAGGCTGAAATACAAAGTTGATCTTGACGGAATATGAAGTGCAAATGCAAAGAGCTGGAAAAATGCTATGAATCAATAATAATAATGATAATAATAATAATGGTTTCAAATTTTGGCACAAGGCCAGCAATTTCGGAGGAGGGGGATGAGTCGGACACTTTGACCCCATTTCTCAATGGGTACTTATTTTATCGAACCAGAAAGGAAGAAAAACAAATTTGACCTCAGCAGAAATTGAACTCAGAACTAGGTTGGTTGAAATGCTGCTAAGCATTCTGCCCAACACATTAATGATCCTGCCAGCTCACTGCCTTAAATAATAATAATAATAATGATAATAATAATAGCAGTACCAGGCAGTGGCTCTCATGGCTTTTGATCTTAACTGATTGGAAGTGTTGTCATGTACATTGTTTTGTCTTGGTATAAAAAGATGGGCTACAGCAAATATTCTGCTCAATACCACAGATTTGCTTGTCAGTTGTTTGACCTTAACCAGTTGAGCATGTCCCTTGGTGGCTGACGATATGTGCATCTCTGATCATGAGCAGAAGTAGTGGGGGAGCATCATAGCCATGTGTTAAGGGGAATTCTGTGGGGTTTGAATAATTCCCCTTTGGAAACATGGGTGTTTTGCTCAACATCCTTAAACAAACCTTATTCAGGGACCTTTTGAGCGGGATGGGCTACTCTATCTGAAGAAAATTCTAACTGGGCCCCACCCACCTGCAAGATCATGCACTGTTTATCTTGATGTGAGATCACCATGTCCCGCCATATCATTGTGATGCATGTGCCCTGCTACTTGCGCATTAATTTCATGAGCAGGCTGTTCCGCTGAGCGGATGAAATGGAACCCTTGCCGTCGTAACCGACAGAGTGCCAGTAGTAGTAGTAGTAGTAGTAGTAGTAGTAGCACTGAATTCATTTATCAAAATTTTCTTATAAGTTCACACAACCTTCTCCGTCTCTCCCTTTCTGTATCACTGTCCGCTCGTCTCTCTCTCTCTCTCTCTCTCTCTCTCTCTTTTTCTCCCCCTTCCTCCCTCCTCTCTGTCTCTCTCTCTGCCTGTCTCATTCTTTGAACATTGCTTCGGCGCTTTCCAACATCTGTTCTTCAATTTAACTCACTCGTCTCTGCAAATTTCTGTGATTATTGTATTAGCTTCCAATATCTGATCAAACACTTTCTCCAATCAGCTTCATCAACTTCTATCATCTGCTTTAGCTGTTACTATGATCTGCTTTATCAATTTAGATAATTTACACTTCAATTAATTTCAGTCTTATCTCTGAATTTCTATAATTATTCCATTAGTCTCCACTAGCAGGGACCCATGGAAATTACATGTTTTATAAATCTTCTTTTTTATTTTATTTTATTTCTCTTTTGATACATTTATTTCTGCTTTGTACATCTTGACAACACTGCTTTGTTATGTTAAAAATTTCAATAATGTTTTTAAGTTTTGATTCTTGTTCCATAGTTAAGGTTTTTTAAAGCATAACAGGTGCAGGCATGGCTGCATTTTTAAAGCAATGATAGGTGCAGGTGTGGTTGTGTGGTAAGTAGGCGGCGAGCTGGCAGAATCGTTAGCACGTCAGGTGAAATGCTTAGTGGTATTTCGTCTGCCGTTACGTTCTGAGTTCAAATTCTTCTGAGGTCGACTTTGCCTTTCATCCTTTTGGGGTAGATAAATTAAGTACCAGTTACGCACAGGGGTCGATGTAATCGACTTAATCCCTTTGTCTGTCCTTGTTTGTCCCTTCTATGTTTAGCTCCTTGTGGGCAATAAAGAAATAAGAAATAAGAAATAAGAAGCTTGCTTTCTGACCCCATGGTTCTGGATTCAGTCCCACTGCATGACACCTTGGTCAATTGTATTCTGGCATTGCCTTGAGCTATAGTAATGGGTACTTTTACATACCACTGGCACGGGTGCCATTTGCCACATATCTGCCACGACACCAGTATCTGCCACGACTGCAATTTTACTTGGCTTGATGGGTCTTCTTCTCAAGCACGACATAATGCCAAAGGTTTCGGTCATTGCAGCTGTGCCACCAGCATCAGCCACTTTGCCTCTGTGAGGCCCAACACTCAAAAGGTACACTTTATGTGCCACCATCATGAGTGCCAGTTACACGACACCAGCATCAGTCACAACTACGATTTCACTTGGCTTGATGGGTCTTCTCAAGCACAGCATATCGCCAAAAGTCTCGGTCACTGGTCATTGCCTCTGTGAGGCCCAACGTTCAAAGGTCATGCTTTCCCACCTCATCCCATGTCTTCCTGGGTCTCCCTCTAGCACAGGTCCCCTTCACAGTAAGAGATTGGCACTTCTTTACATAGCTGTTCTCGATCATATGCATTGCATGACCATATCAGTGCAGCCGTCTCTGTTGCACACCACATGTGATGCCTCTTATGCCCAACTTTTCTCTCAAGATGCTATATGTATAGCTGTAAAGAAAAATCTGCCTCAACGAAGTCTGTCTGACCTGTGCAAGCATGGAAAATTAGACATTACAACGATGATGATGATGTTCATGATGATGAGGAAAAGGGGAGGGGGAGGAAAAAGAAGAAGAAGGAGAAGAGGATTAAGAAAAGTAAATGGAGGAAGAGGAGAAAGCAGGGAAAGAAGAAGAGGAAGAGGAGAAGAAGGAAGAGGAGGTAGAAGAGGAGGAGAGAAGGAGAAGAAGGAGGAGGAGGCGAAAGAAGAGAAGGAGGAAGAGAAGGAGGGGAAGGAAGAGGAGGAGGGGGAGAAGAAGGAAGAGGAGGCAGAAGGAGAAGAAAGAAGAGGGAGAGAAGGAGGGAAAGGAAGAGGAGGAAGAAGAGGAGGAAGAGAAGGAAAAGAAAGAGGAGGAGGCAGAAGGAGAAGAAGGAGGAGGA